>NC_084826.1:32631178-32718269 GCF_958449725.1 Rosa rugosa
ACTCGCCTGCCCTCACGCAGTACGCTCACTAGCTGCCCTCGCGATCGCTCGCCTTCCCCGCAGAGGCTCCGCAACATCCCCGCAGCAACTTCAGCGCCGACCACAGCCGGCCACCAGTTTTCCGGCGACCTTTTCCCGGCAATTTTTCAAGGTAAACTTTTCTAAAAGTTCCCGTTTTTGAAGTTTTTTTATTATTATTTTTCTCTTCTTTTCTCGGGGACTTGCAACCTCCCTCCTTCTACCCCCCCCCCCCTTTCTTCTTCCACTACGCCAATAATACGATCAGACGATAATTTTTCGCTGTCGTCTGATGACCTCTTTCGCTGTTGTCTGAGGTCCAGCGGTCTAATGAAGTTATCAGACAATAGCAAGATTTTGTCGTCTGAGTAAATTTTACACAAGAGCATATGCATACATGACTGTTGTCTAAACACCAGAACGAACAACAGCGCCATATGTGCTTACTATTGTCTCGATGAAGCTTCTACATCAAAGGACTAGCTTTTTCTGTTGACTGGGTTTAAACAACATAACAGATTGCTAAAATGGCGCTGGCTATCCACTTTTGATACTATAGATTTCTCTAAATAACTGTTGTTTGAGATTTTATTGGACAATGGTTTTGGATATATATAGTCTTGTTGTGCTAAGATGGCTCCAACAACAGTTTTTGCTATCATTTTAGTTGTGTTTACTCTCTCAGACAATAATTTTTACTTAGTTGAGAGTGGTCTGAAAGTGACTCTTATGACGTACATTTCTTGTATGGAAGAATAACAATCTTTATTAAATGAAACTAAGGAGTACATGGGGCGATGCAATAGCATCGAAAGAAAGCAATAAAACTATGATGAACAACATTTGGACTTGTATAAATGTAACAATAGTTCCACATATGGGAAGCAGTCTACTTCCAGGGCTTAGATGGGTCATCTTTGGGAAAAGCTTCACTGCATGGGGTGCTCGGTTTTCCTCTTTGACAAGCAGCTTACTTCCTTGGAAGAAATCCACAGGAACCATGCCTACAGTGCTCAGAGAAACAAAGTCTTGATGGTCTCAAAGTAACCAAGTGCATAGACTAACAAACAAGAAAATCCATCTGGTAGACCAGATAACAAAAAACAGAACAATAACAACAGTAATAACAAGCCAGTAAGCAGTAAGACATGGCATTACATAATCAGCTTGCCACCTAAAACAAATGAAAAGAAAATAAAAGGCAAGGATCCAAATCATCTAGAATGGTGACAATGAAAACTAAAAGGATAAACGTTGAGAAATATTGCTGCAAGAACAAGCCAAACCAAATTATAAGATTGCAAAAGAGTGACAAAGGTTGCAAAGATGTGTGTATAGATGTCACAATAAGCATACCTTGATAAAGTTCAATGCAAAATAAATCAAGTAAAGGAGTCACACGCAAAACCATTCAAAGGTACAATCTACCTATGTTGTGGAATTGAAGGTCCAATAAGATCTATATGCACATCCATGTTAGGGAAAAGTACATGCAACTCCGAGAAGACAAAAAGCTGAAGAAGATCTTTCTCAAGGCCTGTGAGAATTCAGTTCATATAACTATAAATTTTTAAGGGAATATTACTATGATATTAGACCATTAATGTCAAACCAGCTAACATGGGAGTATGTACTGTTAAAGGCAACACAGTACCAAGATAGTGTATGTGCAATTTGCCATTGATTCCAGGTCTCTAGCTTCCTGAACTAGCTACTTCAGTGGCATAGTGAATTGTAAGAGGCTGAAATGAAAAGGCAGATGATTATAGTTTTGATACGTTGAGCATGTCAAAAAAAAAAAGTTATACAACACTTGAATCAAAGTCATGGATTTGGAAGGGAGAGAAACTTAAATGAGATTCCCATTGTGGAACTTATACAACATTTCTTTTCTTAGATGCATACTGCTAAATATTTGTACAGGCTACATGCATACATGTAAAGCTTGAATTTCAGATTTTTTAAATTAACAGTCTGACACGGATATCATACCCAGTGAAGAAGCCAAACAACAAGTGAAAGTGGTGGGATGGATCTCCACTCATAGTACTCCTTCCAACTGGTTAAATGCTTTGAAAGCATGAATATAGGCTCTGCATATATATGTTTGTGATTTAGATAAGAAAGGGGATCTTTGACAATAAAATTGAGTAGGAAGTCATTTAGAGACATGACCATGCCGATTGGCTTAAAGGCATGAATGATTAAACATAAGAGACCAAATACTAACCAGCAAGTTATAAATCATCCAACTGAACTGTGTGCAGAACATGCCATAAAATGAATAATTGAACAAAATTAGGGCATACAACTAGAGAATTGTGAGATCACAAGCTCATAAAGGTGCAACCTGTATCATCTTTACTTTTATGAAAACATAATTCATTTTATAGCCACTGATCACATTCTATATAGTAGCCACTGAACTGAAAACCATCACTTTTTATCAAGTCTTGCACAGGAGATATAATCACGGCTGTTAATGCTCAAAGTCTGGCGGTAGCCAAACCTCCGTTTAACGCAGGTCCGGTGGGCGGACCGCTACTCTGTATACTTGATGATCTTCGCTGGCTACCAAATGAAAGACAGGGCGTCAGAGGGAGACCGCGTTGGGCGGTCTTCACTTCTCCAATGCCTAAGTCAGTTGATACATATAGGCAGCACAATAATAAATGAGTAGTTAATGCGTAATTTAATGAAGAGAGAAGAGGACCTTTTTATAGGTGAGGAGAGGTCCGATCTTCTCCTTGTTTTCGATGTGGGACTGAAGTGCTTCAGTTCCCAGTTTCAGTAGCTTCTGATGCCGTCTTGGCACAGCGCGTGGCTGCGCGTCAGCGGTGATCCCGGGGTAATCTTGTGCTCAGGCCGTAGCCCGCCTGGCTGCCTATCCGTGGGTCACTCCTTTGACGGTAGTTGGTACCTCTGGCGGTACAATGAGTGTGGCTTATTATAGCTAATTATGCTTTCCAAATGTACCTACATGTAGGTACAAGTCCCCCAAGTCCCCAGTCAAGGAGGGCAATCTTGGTTGGGGAGTTGATCGGCGGTTTGAAGCGTTTTCTTCCGCTAGACTTTGCAAAAGCATAATTAGCGTCAGTGCGTTGTCAGCCATGGATATTACTGAGCAAACGCTTTATACCCTTTCGGGCGGGCCCCTGCTAGGCCCTCCAGGGAGTCCCCCACTCCCCGGCTAAGATGGACCTCCGGATGGTCGCAAAATTTGTTTGGTGAGGGGGAGCTGCACGGAGCAGAGGGTGTTGGGTAGCGAGCCCAATCTTTAGTACCCGAGTGACGGGGGTCAACGTACCTGATCAGGGCCGTCGTAGACTGTTGACTAGTCCCCGTGTCCCGTAGGGACAATCTGACTGTAACGCCGCGTGGCGGTCGTTTGTCAGAATGAGGCGTGGCCTCGGGATCCGCCGCTGGCGGGTGTCCCCCCGCTGGTTTATAGCAGTAAACAGCGTCCAGTAGACGTGCTTGGCGTTTCTTTATGGAGCGGTACCGAGCTGAATAAAGTACGCGACTTGCCAGATAAAAGAGGGTTCCGCTAGAGGTGTGTAGCGGAAGGCGCCCCGTTTGCATGATGACAAGGGAGAAGTTCCGCTGTTGGGAGACTTCGTGAATGACAGCTAGTGAAAACTTCCACTGGCGGGGTTCCGCTCAGCGGAGACCGTCACTTGGAGAGGACAAGTGAGAAGTTCCGTTGGCGGGGTTTCGCTCAGCGGAGATAGTCACTTGGAGATGACAAGTGAGAAGTTCCGCTGGCGGGGTTTCGCTCAGCGGAGACAACGGCATAGAAACTAATGTTATACAATAATCACATCATATCCTAGTACTAATTCACATTTTTCAACTTCAACCAAAGCTTATTCGAATCTTGCAATCTTAATTGCAGTGAGTCTTATTATCAGACATAACCAAAAACATAATCTAACGAAATATCAACAATTAGCAGTACCCACTAAAACAGTATAATATCAAAGGTAAAATGAACAAGATGAACCGCATGCCTTTTTGCTTTGAAAGATACTCCATGCCTCTGATTTAGAAGAGTAGTAATCTTCAAGTACTTAAATAATTTCAAGCACAAGATGCCCAGAAAGAAAAGCACTAATTCATAACCACTCTCCTCTGCTTCAGTACTCGAACTAATCTATTCAAGATCCATAGGACCTCCAAACTCAGAAAATGCAAATCAAAATCCATAATCTTTAGAACTGAAGCTTTTTGACAAAAAGGAGAGTTCAATGTAAACTATTATTTGGACCTAATATAATCTACATTAAGTAAATAACAAACTGATTAAACTTATTACAATAAATAGGAAATATATGAATTATCTACCTAGACACCTAATGAGCTTTGGTATGTCACTCATATGGTTAGGAATCCATTTTGATAAAGATAAATATCTAATTAGTTGATATGATAAATTATAGCATCTTTTCATAAATAACTCATTGGCTAGAATCAAGGATTCTTTTATGGGAAGACCTATCTAGCTTGTATATATAGGTGCTTGAAGTCCCTATTCACTATGTGACAAAACATTCAGTCCTGCCCCATAGAGAGGAGTTAAACACATAGTTGAGTAGAAGATTTCTTGCGTGTGGCTGCTTGAAGTTTTGGAGCTCGGATTATTTGTGTTAAATAGATGTGTTGCTGCTACTGCTTTTGAAGGAATGGCTGTTGTGCATGAAGCAGGTGATGCATCTCTTCTTGTTGTATTCTAGTTCATATTGTATTGATCATTTGGTTGTGTTTATGCATTTTGTGAAACGATCTTGGTTTGCTCATTAAGTTAACAAATGGTATCAGAGCCAAATTTCACAATTCATAAATCATTTTTAGAAGATCAATTCATTGTATTTTGAACTAGAGTTTTGTGTTATGTTGAATTGCAAAACGTTTTGGGAAATTAGGGTTTTGGTTAACAGGCCAAGAAAAAAAAATTAAATTCGGATTAAGATCGCTTTTGGGAATTATTGCTTCCGCTAAAATTGTTGCAGAATTGCAGTCGCAAAGGTTAAGCCTTCTGAGAACCATGTTTCGATTCAAAGCTTTAATTTTTTTTCTGTTGAATTACAAGAACACTAGAAGCATTCCCGGCGTGCACCTAGGCTAGAGTAGATGGTGACCGGATGAAATTTAAGTTTTGGTGTGCTTGTGTCTCTGAATTGAATTGAGTTGAATTGAAACGATTTTGTGCTTTCTCTGTGATTGCTTATGGATGGTTGTGCTTAATATTTTGCATTCTACTAATATATATATGTGATTGAACAATGATTATATGATAAAATGATGAATGTTTGAGTTAAGAAGTTCATTGTCTCCCTGTAAATGTTGTCATATTTTCATTGAGAAAATTGCAGATTGAGTAAAGTTTCTTTTCAAGTGCCTTGATGTCTTGAATTGAATTTAGTTAAACTTTATTTAGGTCACAGGTTGTTGCAAATAAAAATAGGCATGTTGCACAAAGCAATTTCTGTTATTATTTGCATTTGATCATTAAGATAAAAATGTCCTGGAAACTTGTGTTAATTGTTTTCAAACTGTGCTTACTCGTGTCTTCCAAAGAAGTGTTAATAAAGCATAGTTTGGTGACAAACAGCTTCACACATGATTTTGAATTCATATTTTGATACTTAAAGACTCTTCTACTGTCATAAGATGTTGATTGTCTTTTTGGATAACTTGAGTTCTCTAATTATGGGGTGAAGATTTAGAAACTTAAGTACATTATGTCTACTGCTACAAAAGTGTTGCCTAATGTGAAATTCAGATTTGGGGTATTTTCATTGACATAGTATCTTGTGGTACTTGTTGCCATTATGGTTGATATTTTGTTTTGGTGTTTTATGTGTTTTTGAACTGCTTTTGGAACTAACACATAAATCTGCAGAAATATTGCTAAATTGAAACTTTGTATTTTTTTAGTTTTGAAACTGAAACTTACAGAATTTTTCTTTTTGACTTTGCTCATTAGGAAGTATTTACATGAACCTCAACAATGTTTTGATGCTCACTGGAACAAACTTTAGAGCCTGGAGAGATTCGGTAGAGCGTTATATGATGATGCATGAGAATATAGACCTAGTCTTTCAGGAGGATGAACCTGAAGCATTAACTAAAGATAGTTCAGCTGAGGAGGTTAAGGCATTTAAAGCCTGGCACAGGTCAAATAGAATGGCCAAGAACACCGTTAGGAACACTATGTCTGACATTGTAAGAGGTAGTTTAGAAGAACCTGACTTGGCTACTGACTATATGGACGCCATTGAGAGAAAATTTAAAGAGAGTGAGAAAGCAGAGGCTGCAAGATTGTCTAAGGCTTTCCATGAGCTGAAGTATGAAGGATCTAGGGGAGTTAGAGAGCACATAATGAAGCTGATCCACATTAATGCTAGGCTCAGGGAGTTACTGATGGGAGTGAATGATAGCCAAGTGGTGCATGTTGGACTGCATTCTTTGCCACATACCTTCAGTGGGCTTAGAACAAGCTACAATGCTCTAAAGGGTACCTGGACCATAGATGAGCTCATATCTATCTGTGCTAATGAAGAAGATAGATTTAAGAAAGAGAGAGAGCCTGCAACCTCTGTGAACCTGGTGGAAAAGCCAAAGAAAAAGAAGAACAAGCTTAAGGTCACCAAAACCATCACTAAGCCATCTGGAAACACTGCAGCACCTAACACCACCAAAGCTTTTAAGTTCAAGTGCTACTTTTGTAAAAAAGTAGGACATATGAAGAAGGACTGCTCAGGTTTTAAGGCTTGGTTGGTGAAGAAGGGTAAGAATTTCTTAAGTACTACAGAAACTTTTTCCTTAGAAATTAATTTTGTCCATATTGAACCTCACACTTATTGGTTAGATTCTGGCTCACCCTTGCATATGACGAATTCTTTACAGGGATTCACAAAGAATAGGGCACCAAGAAGTGAGGAAACCAATGTCTGTGTGGGAAATGGCATGAGGGTTGCAGTGAAGGCTATAGGAACCTTAAGACTAGATCTAGGTTTTGGAAATTTTTTAGTTTTGGATGATGTTTATTACATTCCCTCGATTAAGAAGAATTTGCTTTCTATGTCTCTTTTGGTTAAGACTGGTTGCTGTTTTTACATTGATTTGGATGGAATAAAAATTTCTAAAGGTTCCTTGTTATATGGTTCTGGTGTTATTTTGGATAATTATATGAAATTGAATTGTTCAATACCTCAACAAGTAATCTCACTTGTTGAAGACAGAAATAACACATTAGGTAACAACACCATCACAAGTGTTAAAAGGACCTTGTTCAATGATAAATCAGCTTAATTGTGGCATAGGAGACTAGGCCACATTTCAAAAGAAAGATTGCAAATATTAGTAAAGAACAAAACACTTCCAGAACTAGACTTTTCAGACCTAGCAGACTGCATTGAATGTTTTAAGGGTAAAATGACAAACTTAAGAAAAAAGACTGCTAGCAGAAGTGAAAAACTGCTAGAGTTAATTCATACAGATATATGTGGTCCCTTCAGGCATAGAACAATATGTGGAAATGTTTATTTCATTACATTCATAGATGACTATTCAAGGTACTGTTACATCTACCTATTGTCAGAAAAATCACAGTCACTTGAGGCATTTAAAATTTTCAAAACTGAAGTTGAACATCAACTAGAAATGAAAATTAAGACTGTGAGGTCTGATAGGGGGGTGAATTTTATGGTAAATATACTGAGCAAGGACAACAAAAGGGTCCATTAGCTTTATATCTGCAGGATGTAGGTATAAAAGCTCAATATACAACACCATACAATCCCCAACAGAATGGTGTTGCAGAGAGAAAGAATAGAACTCTGTTGAATATGGTAAGAAGTATGATGTGTACTTCTGGGTTGCCAAAAATGTTTTGGGGAGAAGCTTTAAGAACTGCAAACTATCTTTGCAATAGGTCCCCAAGCAAGTCTGTGGATAAAACACCATTTGAGTCTTGGTGTGGTAGGCAACCTAGTCTGCATCATTGCCATGTATGAGGTTGTAAAGCTGAGGCAAGAATTTACAATCCCAATTTAGGAAAACTTGACCCTAAATATGTAACTTGTCATTTTATAGGCTATTGTGAAAAATCTAAAGGTTATAAACTCTATGCACCTCACTACTCACCTAGAATTTTTGAAACTCATCAGGTTAAATTTCTGGGGGAGAGTATTTGCAATACAAAATTTGAAGATTTAACTGATGATTTTGAGGAAATTGCAGAAAGTGAGGATACAAAAATAGAAATGCCAAACTTTAAAAATAATGCAGAAACTAAAAGTGAAGTTCACAATGCAGTAGGTGGTGACTTAGAACTTGAAAACAAAAATGTTGAAGTGGCTGAACCTAAACCAGACCAAAATATTTCTGAACCTCAACAAAATGCAGTTGAACCTAGAAGATCACAAAGAACTAGGAAGCCAACTTTTGGAGGTGAAAATGATATTTATGAGGTTTATCTGCAAGAAGTTGAGAGCACTTTAGCAGATGATAATGACCCTGTAAATTTTAAGCAAGCTGCAGAAAGCAATGAGTCAAAACAATGGAAGAAAGCCATGGATGCAGAGCTTGAATCCATGTATAATAATGAAGTGTGGGAGCTTGTGAAGCCAGATCCAAATCACAAGCCTATAGGCAGCAAGTGGGTGTTCAAAACTAAGAGAGATTCCAAGGGAAACATTGAGAGACATAAAGCAAGACTTGTAGCTAAAGGGTTCACACAAAAGGAGGGTATAAATTTTACAGAAACATTTTCACCAGTTTCAACTAAGGACTCTTTTAGAATCATAATGGCTCTTGTAGCTCACTATGATATGGAGTTACATAAAATGGATGTAAAAACAGCCTTCTTAAATGGTGAACTGGAGGAAGTGATATACATGTCACAACCAGAAGGCTATATTGAAACTGGAAAAGAAAACTTAGTCTGTAAGCTTAAGAAATCTATATATGGACTTAAACAAGCATCTAGACAATGGTATAGGAAATTTGATTATGTGGTTGCATCTTTTGGTTTTACAGAAAATCTAGTAGATGAATGTGTTTATCTTAAAGTTGTTGGAAACCAGTTTGTTTTTCGTATCCTATATGTAGATGACATTCTCCTTGCTACCAGTAACATTGAGTTACTGAAAGATACCAAAATATTTCTATCGAAATTTTTTGATATGAAGGATCTAGGAGAGGCTTCTTATGTATTAGGAATTGAGATAAAGAGAGACAGAGCACAAGGTTTATTGGGATTATCTCAACAAGCCTACATTTCAAAAATACTTCAGAGATTTGATATGGCTACTTGTGCTCCTTGTGCTCATGGGGAGGTTCCAATATCTAAGGGAGATAAATTAAATAAGGATCAATGCCCTAAAACAAGTGTTGAGAAAAGGGAAATGGAGTCTGTACCATATGCTAGATTAGTTGGCAGTCTCATGTATGCACAAGTATGCACTAAGCCAGATTTATCCTTTGCAGTTAGCATGTTGTCTAGATTTCAATCTGATCCTGGACACAAGCATTGGACTGCTGGCAAAAAGGTATTGAGATACCTACAGAGGACTAAGAGTCACATGCTTGTGTATAAGCGTGTGAAGAAACTTGAACTTGTAGGCTTCACAGACTCAGATTTTGCAGGCAATTATCCTACATTAATGAAGTCTACTTATGGCTATGTATATATGTTGGCAGGTGGTGCAGTGGCTTGGAAAACAATGAAACAATCATTGATAGCCACATCCACCATGCAAGCAGAAATTATAGCCATATATGAAGGTGTATGTGAAGGCCTATGGATCAGAAACTTTCTTTTGGAAACAAAGATTTTAAGTAATCTTGTTAATGGAAAGCTGAAAGTTTATTGTGATAATGAAGCTACTTTGTTCTTCAGTAAGAATAGCAAAAGGTCCAATAATTCAAAACATATAGACTTGAAGTTCTATAGTGTGAGAAAGAGGGTAAAAGATGGAGAGATTGAAATAGCTGCCATTAGCACAGATGCACAGCTTGCAGACCCTTTTACCAAGGCATTACCAGTTTCAGTTTTCAAGAAGCATGTTGAAGACATGGGAATTCTCTCTAGTTTAGATTCCTGAGTTCAGAAAGAGCAAAAGTCATAAAGATTATGTTTTCAGTTTCTTAGTTTGAAAGTTTCAATTTTATTTCAGTTTGCAGTTCATGTCAGAAACAATATGTATTCATATTTTGGTCAAATGAATAAAGCTTGAGGTATTTCCAGATATATTGTTTCATAGCTTGATCTTATTTTGAAAATATTTGATTGCTGCTATTTTAGTTTTGTTGATTATCAGGTGGATGGAATATGCATATATTCAGTAAGAGGCAAACATGCAATCCACTAGTGCTTAAGTAAATAATGTTTGCATTATGATTTTGATATTCAAAATTTTTAGTTGGACTATAATCAAGTGTTTACTGCAGAATGACATATTTTACCACTTGATTTCATCATATCAGTTTTGTAGTTCATGTGAGATGCAGAGGTTATTATTGGTGTTTTGGAACAAATATGTTTACATAAGCATGTTTATTTCCAAGTTCTATTTTAGCTGCTGCGTTCTTGACAGAACTGAATGGATCTTGAGAAACCATATATTTCAATGCACACTTTGGCTATTTTCTGGAATGAGTTTTGGTTCAGTTGTTATGTAGACAATATTGGTCCAAGGGGGAGATTGTAAAATATTATTTGGACCTAATATTATCTACATTAAGTAAATAACAAACTGATTAAACTTATTACAATAAATAGGAAATATATGAATTATCTACCTAGTCACCTAATGAGCTTTGGTATGTCACTCATATGGTTAGGAATCCATTTTGATAAAGATAAATATCTAATTAGTTGATATGATAAATTATAGCATCTTTTCATAAATAACTCATTGGCTAGAATCAAGGATTCTTTTATGGGAAGACCTATCTAGCTTGTATATATATGTGCTTGAAGTCCCTATTCACTATGTGACAAAACATTCAGTCCTGCCCCATAGAGAGGAGTTAAACACATAGTTGAGTAGAAGATTTCTTGTGTGTGGCTGCTTGAAGTGGAGCTCGGATTATTTGTGTTAAATAGATGTGTTGCTGCTACTGCTTTTGAAGGAATGGCTGTTGTGCATGAAGCAGGTGATGCATCTCCTCTTGTTGTATTCTAGTTCATGTTGTATTGATCATTTGGTTGTGTTTATGCATTTTGTGAAACGATCTTGGTTTGCTCATTAAGTTAACATTCAAAGCTTACTGAATCAAAGCGATGGTGGATATGTTGCGAGATGGTGGCCGGAAGCTGACGAAGGCTAGGGAGCAGTAGCGTCGTGGAATGGAGGATCGCGTGCTGAGGCAAGAGTGGGTGCACAGCGGTGCTGGGGTTAGGTTTTGATCTGATTGTGCTGCTGGTTCGATTGGTGGTGGCGGTATTGTGCATTGGTGAACAAAAATAGTGGCCTCCGACAATGGCAAAGAGAAGTGGAAGGGAAAGAAAAGAGAGAATTAGCTGTGCGGCTGAGAGAGAGAGAGAGAGTGTGTGTGTGTGTTGGGTTTCTAGGGTTAGTTCCCTTAAATATTAGTCGACAACAAAGTAAAATTTGGTCGAATGGAGGGAAAGAGTGAAAATTGAAAATTTGTCTTAGTGTTGAGTATAACTAGGGCGCCAGCATATTGAACCCTAAAACTCAGACAACATCAATGCAAATACATTGTCTGAAAGAGAGTGACACAACAGACTACTAAAAACTGTTGTGTGAATCAAAATAATCAGACATCTTTTTCAACCATTGTATTGATAGTAATTGCACAACAGAGAAGTAATAACTGTTGTGCGATTAAAACCACTCAGACAACATCTTTTATCAACCATTGTGTTAATTGACCTTGGACAACATCAATGTAATAATTGTTGTCTGAATTGATTGATTCAGACAATATCAAAAAATCAACCATTGTCTGATTTATAATTGCACAACAGAAATATAACAACTGTTGTCTGATTCGAAAATTAGGACGACAGAATAATTCTTGCTATCGTCTGATTTATTGGGACGACAGTTAAAATTGTTGCTGTTGTCTGATTTGTGTCGTCTGATTAAGATATTGGTGTAGTGTTCATAGGGGAGACCAAAAGCCGAACTGTGGGGGTTCGTGCTCACTCCAAGCTTGGAGCTTGTAGAGTCCTCCAAACTTAGAGTTTGTTGAGATAAAACGATCAACCACAAACATCATCGTTTCGATCTAATCCAACCCCCTCTCGGAAATTCCCAATTTCTTGGAAGCGACTACGCTTAGAAATTTTTATTGTTTTCTTGGTAGCCTATTTCGCTCCGAAACTAACCCTATTTTCTTGTTGTTTTTCAAGATGAGTAACCTGAACAAGTTGAGCTTCGCTCCACTAGAGACAACATGCGTAGGATACCACAAGTGGGTCCGTGATGTGCGCCAGCATCTTAAGGCTGATGAGATCTTGAGTATGATCAAAGAGCCAAGTCAGGACGTGCTTACTCCTCAACAAGCTGCTGCTTTTGAAGCAAATAGAGCTACGAGAGAGGCGAATGAAGCTAAAGCCATCATTCTCATGACAAGGCACATGAATGACGCGCTCCAGAATGAGTACCTCAATGAGGAAGACCCAAGCAAACTATGGGTAGAACTCGAGCAGCGTTTTGGCAACGTCCGTGACTCCCTACTTCCAGACTTAGAAGTGAGATGGCATAGCCTTCGCTTCTGTGATTTCAAGTGTGTACTTGACTACAATTAGGAAGCATTTCGTATCAAGTCTTTGATGGAATTCTGCGGGCAGAAAATCATTGATACGATGTTGATCGAGAAGACTCTCTCTACCTTCCCCGTCTCTGCATTGATGGTAGCCAAGAACTATCGGATTGATGTCAATGCTAGACGCATCACAAGATTTCATGAGCTTATTGGTGCCATGAACGTGGCTGAAAAGCACGATAACATACTTGTGAAGAACTATAACCCTACACCCGTGGGAGCCAAGTTAATTCCAGAGTCTAATTATAGTCGCGCCCCTAAGAGAGGTCGCAAGGAGCGAAACCCTAAGGATAGGGATAATTCTCGCCCTAAAGAGGAAGGAAACCGCCGTGATAGGTGTGCACGGAACCGTGGTGGTAAACGTGTGAAGAGAGAGAGAGGCCAAGCCTCTGGTTATGGTGGTGACGCCACCAAGGAAAGAAACTGTCCCCAAAACGCTTCTAAAGCGCCTCGATCAAGGGAACCTGACCATAAAGATGCTTGTCTTAGATGTGGACTACCTGGACATTGGGCAAGGGCGTGTAAAGCATCCCAGAATGTTGCAAACGCATACAAGATGTATCGTGAAGCAAGGGAGGCGAATTACATGGAACAAGAAGATCAAGATGGTGATCTCGATCTAAGGGTGGAAAACTTCAAGGATCAAGACCTAGAAACTGGCGATTTTGATCAAGTCCTTTTATTTTCCAAGAGATGTAGGCAATTGCCATATTATTTTTGTCGTAGATGACAATGGTTTAATCTTTCTTCAAAGTAGGCGTACTCAATAAAAATATGATGTCTAGGAAGGTTTTGAGATTAGTGGTACTTAAGAGAGCCTTGCTCCACCGACATCTCTCTACTCACCTGGTCACATTTGCGTTGGAATTACCGAAAGAAGTTAGACGATGTGATGCCCCTGAAATTCGTATTTATTTTCCGAGGATTTTCCGGAATTTAAATTGTGGTTATTGGATGGTTTTGTGACTCGTGGACGGAGCGGAAGTGTTTCAGATGAATTTGTATTCGAAAAGTGTGGATTTAGGGGGGGTTCAAGGTTAACTTTTTATATGTTGAGATTCTCTGAAAACTTTCTTCACGAAAGTTGTAGAGCGCGTCGATACGAGTTCGTGGACATGTGGAACGCGAGAATCAGAGTTTGTATGAGAAAGTTATGGCCATTGGAAAGAGTTTCCACTTTGGTATAAATAGAAGTTTCCCGAATGGGACACTTACTATTTTCATTTGGTTTCCTCTTCCGGAAACCCTAAGTTTTTCTCTCTCTCTTCTCTCTCGACTGATACCTTCGGTATCTGGGTTTTTCGACTTACCCGACCCGAACCCGGTCGGAACTCCATTCTTCGACGACCTCCGGCCTTGAAATCTGCACAGAACGGTTCGCCTCCCTTGTGCGGTCGTCTCTGTGGCAGCCTCTAGCGACGATTCACGGCGGAGGAGGTGCAGCAAGGCGGTGCAGACGTAGGTTTTCCGACCCGACCGGAAAACGCAGCTCCGACGACGGCAAGGCTTCGGGCCAAGCTTGGGGAGCTCAGAGCAGCCTCCTTGATCGATCCTTGGTGTTTGTTTGGATCGATTTACGTGGAAATCAGTTCAACTCAGTTTGAGCAAGGATCCAAAGCTTGTGAGGTAGTTTTCGATCCCTTAGGCTTGTTTTCTGACTTCGAGCTAGTTATGAAAGTTCACAAGCATGCTTAGATGAAGCTTTTTTATGTTGGGAGTTTTGTGAAATATTGAGTTTTGGCCGGCAGCGGTGCGCCACTGCCTGTGGCGGCGTTCTGGCGGTGTTCCGGCCATGTAAGGAACTGTTTCTGGTACTATATATCTTCTAGGAGAATTCCGAGAGTATTCTTCCTTTATTGTCTAGATGAGACTTGAATTGCTTCTTGATGGTTAAGTTAGCAAATAGAACATTATCACAGCGGTGACTTATGTTGTCCTTTCGGTGGAAAGGATATGGAGGGTTAGAAGGTACCTTATCTATTTCTGCTTGTGTGCTAGAATAATGTGTGATAGTTGTGTACTTCTTTCCATGTGTTGTGTTGTGTTGGGTTTTCCCTGTTGTCTAAAGTTAGACTTTGAGTGTGGTTTGTGGTGTGAGGCATCCTTCATTGTTGTGGTAGTAGAGGCCACTTTGATTGTAATTACAATGACAGGTGATGATGTGTGTGCGGGTCAGGCGGGGCCAGACCTTAGCTTGATTTTGTGTTCCCAGGTTGGTAGACACTTATTAAGTTGTGATGCATAGGTTCGAGGTGAGTTGAAATGAAGGTTTCATTTTCAATTCTTGTAATGCAAGGTTTGCATTATTGATGATATGATGCAGATACTGTCGTGGTGACAGGAGTCTGGACTCTTGTGTGATCTGTCTGTAGTGCTGCAGTCACAAAGTCTTTGTTGGGTAATGTACAAGGATAAGATCCATGAAATGATTGGGTTACCACTAAGTGGTGTGGTAACGATTCCTAGAATTGTGATACTAGGTAGGGTACCTGTATCTATTGTTGATCTAGGTATGTTGCACTGTGAGACAGGAACAGGTGGTTGATGAATGAGAATTGGATTGAGCATGATTTATCCGTACTTGTGTGAGGAGGTACGTTTAAATTTCGGGACGAAATTTCTTTAAGGGGGGTGGAATGTGATGCCCCGGAAATTCGTATTTATTTTCCGAGGATTTTCCGGAATTTAAATTGTGGTTATTGGATGGTTTCGTGGCTCGTGGACGGAGTGGAAGTGTTTCGGACGAATTTGTATTCGAAAAGTGTGGATTTAGGGGGGGTTCAAGGTTGACTTTTGATACGTTGAGATTCTCTGAAAACTTCCTTCACGAAAGTTGTAGAGCGCGTCGATACGAGTTCGTGGACATGTGGAACACGAGAATCAGAGTTCGTATGAGAAAGTTATGGCCATTGGAAAGAGTTTCCACTTTGGTATAAATAGAAGTTTCCCGAATGGGAAACTTACTATTTTCATTTGGTTTCCTCTTCCAGAAACCCTCAGTTTTTCTCTCTCTCTTCTCTCTCGACTGATACCTTCGGTATCTGGGTTTTTCGACTGACTCGACCCGAACTCGGTATTCCGACCCAGTCGGAACTCCATTCTTCGGCGACCTCCGGCCTTGAAATCTGCACAGAACTGTTTGGCTCCAATTTTGTTGCAGCTGGTCAACAGTCTCTTTTCTTGCGCGGGCGTGCCAGCACCGTCGGGTGCGGTCGTCGGGGGTGTCCCTTGACCTGACTTCTGTTGAGCGATTGTAGACGAGGAGAGCACCAACCTCGTCGCGGGATTCTTTGTGCCTCGTGGCGAGGACTTTTGCTGAGCTTCTTGAAAATCACAATCGATACTCGATGTTGTAGATCGAGCAGAGCAAGAACCACTGGGAAGTGAGGAGAACTTGCTAAAGCGTGACTTTAGCTTGGCTGGGTTGCTAGGGCGTTACCCTTGCTTGGCTGGTTCTGTAACCGTTGTGGTTGCGGCACTACCGTCGGCTCCCGAGGAGACTAGGACCGAAGTACGTTGGCAGAGGGTTTGGTGGCACTGAAAGTCGGCTTCTGAGAAGACTAGGACTAGGAGTGTGATCACCGGTAAGAGAAAGAGAAGGAGAGGAGTTGCTCTTAGAGAGGTTGCTCTAGAGAGAACTTAGATCATCTTAGAGATGTTTTGATGTTGTGAATGTCTCCTTAGAATGAGAGGAGAAAGTGTTTATATAGGGAAGAAAAAGAAGAGTGAAATGATGAGTGGAAGAAAAATAATGAAAGTGGAGTATGAAAGTGATTTGTAAAATATGGAAAAGATAGAGAAATGATGAAATGAAAGCAAAGCATGAAGGTGCAGAAACATGGAAGTGATGATGATCTATTATTGAGATTGTAGTAGAAAAATATATCCAAGGAAAAAAAGAAAAGCATCTAGCTTTCTTCATGTGGGTAGGAAACATGAACATGTGAATATTAAGCTGGTTTTAGGTCAGTTTCTGCCCCTTTATTCCTTCAATTATTTTTCCAACAAAACTTCAGAATGAGCCTTCGACTTCTTCATAAAAAATGTTCCACTATGAGTTTAGATCATCCTGAAAAAGTTTCAGAGCTTTATTCCATGCGGTTGGGCCGGAAATGCTGCTGGACCTCTTACAGGTCCAGTTTTCCAGTTTTGCTTCTGTAGAAAATTGGACTGATTGTTTGAAGGTCTTCCACTCAAAACTAGCTCTGTCACTCTTCATAAGAAATTATCCTTGGGATGTCTAGTATTAATCTGGAAAGTTTTAGCTCATTTAGATTTCATTTGATTAGTCTGCCGCCCCTCCTTCTTTGTTTAGCTCGGTTTCTCCTAGCCGAAGTAGGAAAACATGCTAAAGTTAACTTTTCATGCTTCCATGCTTCCATAGTAGGCTTTATTTAGCCTCTAAATATATATTTCGAGCTTGTCGACAATATATAGCTTGAGCCACTGACATTGGCTCAATTTCTCCAACACATGCCTTATCAGGCCAAAATGTTCATTTTGGGTCCAAACAAGAACGGTTCGCCTCCCTTGTGCGGTCGTCTCTGTGGCAGCCTCTAGCGACGATTCACGGCGGAGGAGGTGCAGCAAGGCGGTGCAGACGTAGGTTTTCCGACCCGACCGGAAAACGCAGCTCCGGCGACGGCAAGGCTTCGGGCCAAGCTTGGGGAGCTCAGAGCAGCCTCCTTGATCGATCCTTGGTGTTTGTTTGGATCGATTTACATGGAAATCAGTTCAACTCAGTTTGAGCAAGGAACCAAAGCTTGTGAGGTAGTTTTCGATCCCTTAGGCTTGTTTTCTGACTTCGAGCTAGTTATGAAAGTTCACAAGCATGCTTAGATGAAGCTTTTTGATGTTGGGAGTTTTGTGAAATATTGAGTTTTGGCCGGCAGCGGTGCGCCACCGCCTGTGGCGGCGTTCTGGCGGTATTCCGGCCATGTAAGGAACTGTTTCTGGTACTATATATCTTCTACTCGTCGATACGAGCGTTTTGATATATAATATGCAGATTTTGGAGTTCGTATGGATTTGTTATGATTTTCACCGTTTCATATCGGTGAATTTATTCAAATCCTTGAGGATTTAAGCATCGGATCGACTTGTGGCTTGGACACATCGACCGTGGAAGTGTTCCGGAGACTTTGGGAGGTCTCGGATGTGGTTTCGCCTCGATTGGCGTCACCTTGGGAATTTTGGTTCGATTTAGGGTTTCGAACGTTATTCCTTGTGATTCGTTAACTGAATCAGAGTTGTGTTTCCTTAGGTACTTGACTAAGTATTCTTTGAGCGGCTATTGTGATTGGCTGCTTTGTTCTGTATTGAAGACGCAGCGGGAGTTTCGAGGTGAGTAATCTCACAAGGTTCATTATGAACGGAATTACCATTATTGTTTTGGCTTTAATTATTTAACTGCAAACTATAGTTGGTATTAGTAGGCATTCCTGAGCGAATGACTACGTATATATATATTTACGTGAAATATATATATTCTTGTGGATGATGTGTGATGAATAATATGCATGATGCATGGGTTCATATTATTGTTGAATGGGACTTTTCATAGAAACAATATTGTGGAAAAAGATGTTTTCTATTGTTTGAAAAGTATTGAGTTTGATGTTACATTTTGGAGTCAAGCGTGACTCATTTTAAATGTATTGGTCCTTGTACCAAGGGTCACAGATGGTGAGCAGGGATGGGGAAAGTCGGAACTAGATGGTCGTAACGTTTTTAGGTCAGGTGTGACTTACTTAACGTTGACTTGAGACCAGATGGAGTCTGAAAAGCATGGGTCGCAGATGGTGACCAACGGTTGGTTCTAAGACCAGACAGGGTATGAAAACCAAGAGTCACCGACAGTGATAGGTTGCAGATGGTGACCAATGATTTATCTGTGTTATGAGCCTAGTTACCATATTGTCTTGGAGTTATGGGATTAACTGTGACTATAGATGGTATTAGTGGCATTTCTGAGTGAATGACTATGTGTGTACATATATATATACATATGTATTCATGTATTAGTGGCTTTGTGGTGAATCTGTGTTGATGTGTTGTGTGCCTAGCTTGGACTGAATTGTTGCTGGTATATCATGGGGGGTAGCGGGGAGCTAATCTGATGCTCATGAGTATGTGTTTTTAAAAGAGAGTTTCGGGGATTCTTTCTTTTAAATGTCCTGGGAGGACTTGTGAATCATATGCTATTGTTAGGTTAACGATAGGTATGATTGATGTGCTTATGTGTTTTATCCAGGTTGGATCGATTAATCTTATTGAATTGTTAGGTTAACGATTTATATGATTTTGTCAAGATGTGACTTTTGTGATTTCCTTTTTGAAAAAGAGTATTGTTTTGGGAAGCATGGTATGTTTTCCTTATTCTCGAGTCGAAAGGTTTCCTCGTGTTTGGCGTGAGTTGTGCGGGCTTTTATCCCGTGATTTGGTGTGAGTTGTTTTGAGTTACTCATACGGGCTTGCAAAAGCTTACCGGGTTTGTTGTGTGACAACCCGGTGCACTATTCAAACGGTGTAGGGGTTAACCTTGCAGGTCAGGGAAATCGTGGCTGAAGCTGAGGTATCTTGTTGGCAGCAGAACTGGTAGGAAGCAAATTTGATTAGCTTTGCCATTGTTATGACTTCCGCTTTGTAGTAAACTCTAAGGAGCTTTTACGTTTTATCTTGTTGTTGACAATTTAATTCGTAAGCTTATGTAATATATGACTCTGTGGGCGGGTCAATATAGACATAGTGGGTTCAGGGCATCATTATGTATATTGTATAAAGGGAAAAAGTTTTCCAGGTTTTTGGTATTGATGGCTGAACGTTCACGCATGTATAATTATGGGGTTATATATATCGATTTTTAATTGTGTTAAAAATCAGGGGCGTGACAGACGACTACCATTGTTTTGCATTAGCTAGTTTTTGGATTAGATTTTCTCTAGTGAAAGAGACAATGATGTAATTTCGTTGGCATAATAATAAAAGTTGAGTTCTTTTTTTTATGACTCCTTTTAATTACGAGTTTTTCTTTTAGGAATAGATTCTGGAGAACTAAATGTCTTGCGGATAGTGCAACTACGCACACCATTCTACGCCATAGGCAATTATTCTTAGAGATGTTGCCTACACATTCCTCTGTGACTACGATGGCTAGGCCATCAGGTTTAGTTCAAGGATATGGAATGACCCAATTCCTATTGCCAAATGGCACCTTGATTAAAGTCGCAGAAGCTCTCTACGCTCCTAAGGCAAATAGAACCTTATTGAGTTTTAAAGATATAAGAGTCAACGGATTCCATGCGGAAACGCATACTGAGAACGGAAAAGAATTCCTTTGCATTACCTCTAATGATTGCGGACGGAAGTGCATCTTAGAGAAGCTTATGTGTCAATCTAGTGGACTTTATGTCACTACAATTCGACCAATTGAATCCAATAATGTCATAAGAGAAGATCTCTTGGATTCAGACACATATTGGCTTTGGCATGACCGATTAGGACATCCTGGTCGTGATATGATGATCCGTATACTAAAGACTTCATACGGACATCCATTCTTCAGAGTGAGAAGAAGCAATAATCGAAAATTGATTCCTGAATTTAGCAAGACCGCAACAACCGCAACATCTGGCGTTGCTGCTGTCCTGGGTCGCCCTAGGGCCGCCCAAGTCCCTTGTGACAACACCATAAATGGCGCCAACCATGGCCTTAATGCCATGGATGCTCCTCCCCATGGTCAAGACGCCATGGATGCCACTTTCCATGGTTCCAACACCATGATGGGTGATGTAGTCACACATTTTGCTTCTAATAGCGCTACAGACGCTCAGGCCCAACCAAAATTCTCATTGGTTGCTTCTAGCTAAGGCCCCTCCCTCATTTTCCAAATCCTGTTCATTTGGGAAATTAGGACCGAGACCGTCCTACGCAAAGGATCCCAAAATACTCATTCCGTTCTTACAGAGAATCCAAAGGGATATCTGTGGACCAATTCAAACATCATGCAGACCTTTTTAATATTTTATGGTATTGGTTGATACATCGACACACTGGTCACATGTCGCGCTGTTGTCCACTCGAAATGCTGCTTATGCTAAACTCCTCGCCTAGATTATCTGTCTACGGGCTCACTACCCTGACCATCCTATTAAGTCAATTCGACTTAATAATGCTGGGGAATTTACATTGAAAATGTTCAATGACTATTTCATGTCACTGGGGATTGATGTAGAGCATCCAGTTCCCCATGTTCATACCCAAAATGGTCTCGCTGAAGCCGCTATCAAACTACTACAGATGATAGCAAGGACATTGGTTATGCGCACCAATCTCCCTGTTTCTGCTTGGGGATATGCAATATTGCATGCAGCGACGCTGATTTGTCTACGACCCACTGCAACCCAATCTTACTCTGCGTTACAGCTAGTGACTGGGTACGAGCCTGATATCTCGCACTTACGCATTTTTGGGTGTGCCATTTGTGAGCCCCTGAAAATTTTTGTTAATTTCCAAGAGTAATTTCTCGCCGCAACAGACTGATCTAGATGAAGGTTTTCGCCTTTAGATTGATCGCCTCTTATAGGCAATTCAATCTCGAAAACAGCCTTTTTACACTTAAACTTGCTGAAGATCGAGAAACTCGCTGCGGTTATTTTGTGAGAAGTGACCTATTTGTCCTCGCCAATGACGATCACAAAGAGTTGATCATATAGCACCTTGCTCTGCTGAGCGTTCCATCGAATTTGGCGGTCAATACTTGCAAGCTCCCTTTCTATCTCTTTTCCATATCTTTCATTATTGCCCCCAGTATTATGACCTTTTCTTCGAAACTTGCATAATCTAGGATGGGAAGCGGAGCGAGCTTGTCAACCTCAATGGTTCTATTGACCATCTTTTCACTTTAGGAATTTCCTTTGGTAAATATTTTCCCCTGGCATCCTAATGATGGTGAATACAAAAAGATTCTGGTGTAATCCTACCGGGCGTGCCAAAATGTTTGGCTCCATTTTTGTTGCAACTGGTCAACAGTCTCTTTTCTACGCGGGCGTGCCAGCACCGTTCGGGTGCGGTCATCGGGGATGTCCCTTGATCTGACTTCTTTCGAGCGATTGTGGACGAGGAGAGCACCAACCTCGTCGTGGGATTCTTTGTGCCTCGTGGTGAGGACTTTTGCTAAGCTTCTTCAACATCACACAATCGATACTCGACGTCGTAGATCGAGCAGAGCGAAAATCACTGGGAAGTGGGGAGAACTTGCTAAAGCGAGACTTTAGCTTGGCTGGTTTGCGAGGGCGTTACCCTTGCTTGGCTGGTAATCGTTGTGGTCGCAGTACTACAGTCGGCTCCCGAGGAGACTAGAACCGAAGCACATTGACAGAGGGTTTGGTGGCACTGACAGTCGGCTCCTGAGGATTCTGGGACTGGAGTGTGGTCACCGGTAAGAGAATGAGAGGGGCTGGTCTGGAGAGGCTTGGATAATCGTAGAGATTAGTTGATGAATTGTGTGTCTTGTTACTTCGTCGTAGCCTCTATATATAGGCTGCCAGGCCAAAGTGATTGGCCTTAAACAAATCATGATGGAGCACTAATGGAATCATGGAGCACTAATGGAATCATGGAGCACTAGTAGAATTATGGAGCACTACTGGAATTATGGTAGGTTTTCCAATTAAGCACTTATGGAATCATGATAGGTTTTCCAATTAAGCACTTAATGGAATCATGATAGGTTTTCCTTATTAGCCACCATGAAATGTAGTTGAATGCTTCCCCACGTTCATGCCATATTTCTTAATTGAATGGAGTATGAATATTCGCATGGGCGTGACTTTTCTTGCAGCTTGCATAATCTTCCATAATTCTGCAGGTAGGCTTTATTTAGCCTCTAAATAATATATTTCGAACTTGTCGACAATATATAGCTTGAGCCACTGACATTGGCTCAATTTCTCCAAGACACGCCTTATCAAGTGGGTTCAAACAGAAGTTGTCGCTCAATTGACCTTTTGCGAGAAAATTAAAATTGTCACATAAAAGTTAACCGACAACTCGATCACAGAAGTTGTCGCCTAATTGGTCTTAGGTGAGGAAGTTCTAGTTGCCACATAAACATTAAGTGACAACCCGTAAAAATTGTCGCCCAATTGGATTTCAGCGAGGAAGTTAAGGTTGTCACATAAACATTAACCGACATCTAGTAGAAGTCGTCGCCTAATTAGTTTTCAGTGGGAAAATTCAAGTTGTCACATAAACATTAAGCGACAACCCGATAAAGTTGTCGCCAAAGTGATTTTCAGCGAGGAAGGTAAGGTTGTCACATAATCATTAACTGACAATTCATAGAAATAGTCACTAAATCAGTATTCAGTGACAGAAATCTAGTTGTCACATAAACATCAAGCGACAATTCACAGAAGTCGTCGCCTAATTAATCTTTTGCAAGTTAAAGTTGTCACATAAACATTAACCGACAATTGGTAAAAATTGTCGCTTAATTGATATTTTGTGAGGAATTGGGTGTCGCATAATGTCATATAGGCGACAACTGTCAATTTCTTGCAAATTCCTACTTTATGCGACAAATTGGTTGTCGCCGATGGGATTATGTTGTCACAATGAAATTCCTCACTTGTTTGTAGCTAGTTCTAGGGTTTCTCATGTCAGTTAATTGTAGTGGCATAGCTTAATATATTGAACAGTTGGTTCGATGGCTCAAAGATGGTAGAATAACTCTAACTGGACCTCAGTGAGCTTCTCAAAATTATAGAATCTGAAAATCAGTTAGATATTTATTTATAATAGGTCTGACCTTCCAACATTTTTTTTTTCTCAGATGAATGAAAACATAGGTCGACCTTCATAGTTCATTCTTTCAGTCGAGTATTCTTCTAAAACCGGAGGTTAGTTTCTAAAGTCAAAGTATCCTACTATAGATGTCAAAAGATTTCGAGTCAAAAATAGGTACCTACTCCATAGTTACAAGTTTACATACCAGGCAAACTAAGAAATGTCTTGACACCAAATTTTGCATTTGGAATTCCTATTAAATTCTACTTATTTTTACCATTTTTCTCGTCGATTGACCATGCTCAACCAAAATTAGTGAAGAGTAGTACATATATCATCTATATGGATAGTTCTTTGAGGCCTAATTAAACTTTTTATAAATTGTGAGAACTGGTACCCATCCATCATTAATTGTTTCGAGTTTGCAGACTTTATTTCATCAACTCACAATCAATCACTCCCGTCCATTCTACACACTTACAGAAATGTCTTTCATGGATCTAGTGTTGTTTTATCATTATACCAGTCGGATGTTTTGAAGAAGCACCGAGGATTCATCTCATCAACTCCCGGAAAAATCACCCCTCTGCCACCACCTGTAGCATAATATCTTTCCCTCCCAAAACCAACTGCATTATGGATTTATGGCATAGTTCGAATTAATGTAAAGATATGGTCAATGGAATCATTGATTCTGGTATGTGGCACCCAGAACACCCTTGCTTTGAAGATCACGGCATGTCCCGGAAAATACCAAGTAAATGGAAATATTCGTGTAAAGACACCGCAGAAGATTTTAATTCTTCTCTCTAAAACTTCAAGCTTGTTGGAGCGAAATACTTCAACAAAGGTTTGTTAGCTTCAAGTAAAACCCTGAAAATAGATGATAATTCAGCTAGGGATACTCTAGGTCATAGGACCTTTATTATCGCAGGCAATTATGTACAAGATGTTCCTAATTTCGATTATGGTGAGGGAACATGATCGAGCGGGATTGCTCTAGATGCCATGCTTGCAGTGTACAAGGTAATGTGGTATAATGATAATGCCCATGCCTCTGATATTGTTGCTGCTATAAGTAGGGAGCCTACATACTCGGAACTCAGAAGGATCTCTTAGATGGTTTGAAATCGCTCCAGAAGATGGTGCAAGTGTTCCTTTGGGTTCGCAACTACCTCATGATCGTTTTTCTGGATTGTCTGAACCACACTCTGGCAGATCCTGACAATGGTTTTCTGGATTGTATGAACCTAGGATTGTACATATATGGTAAGACACAGCTGTGAAAAAAATACCTACTAGAGAAGCCGCATTGGTCGCAGAATCCTATTACTGTGCAAATCATACATGTAATTACAATAGTTACGAGCAAATGATCGATAACACTAAATTGTGTGATTTTAGACTTATTGTGAACACAAAATTAGGGGGAAAATGGAGAGAAATTTGGAAATAATTAAACAAAATGAAAATAAAGGAGGTTGAACACAATCCTAATTGCAACCAAAGTCTTTCTCATTGAAATCCCTCAAAACAAAAGCAATCCCCTTATCATGTAGTCATGATCGATTGACAGATTCAAACAATTAAACCCCAGGATGCATGCTTAAGCCCTCTCACCCCTGATTCTCCTAGCAAGTTGAATATCTTTGGGCATAATTGTGACTCGCTTGGCATGAATGGCGCACAGATTAGTATCCTCAAACAACCCAACAAGGTAGGCCTCCGCCGCCTCCTGCAGCGCCAACACGGCGTGGCTCTGGAAACGCAGGTCCGTCTTGAAGTCCTGAGCGATTTCACGAACAAGCCTCTGGAACGGAAGCTTCCTGATCAGCAGCTCCGTGCTCTTCTGATACTTTCGGATTTCACGTAGAGCCACCGTTCCAGGGCGGTACCTGTGCGGCTTCTTCACTCCTCCGGTGGTCGGGGCCGACTTCCGGGCAGCCTTCGTCGCCAGTTGCTTCCTCGGAGCCTTGCCGCCGGTGGACTTCCGAGCAGTCTGCTTCGTACGGGCCATGGATGGATTTTCTTCTAAATCTTAAGCGTTTAGAACTGTGTTGGTTTGCGGTGAGAATGAAAACTTTTGTCCGCTTTATATAGTGAACCCCGTGCCTGAATGGACGGTCATAATGATGGCCTCTTCTGTTTCTTACGACCCTTAATCAACGGTCAGGATATGACATTTCCTCTTTGCCTCGGATCACGAAACCTCAATACTCGCTTCCAATTGGCTCCAATTCCCATTACTTTCTCTCACCGAGATTAGCAGTAATTGTGATTAACCTACTTCATAGACTTTGTTTGGGCCTCGACTCCTTGAGCTAGGCCGGTTCCATTTGATCCGTTATGATGAATTTGACGGATTTACTGCATGGATTTCCAAACTTCATAATTTTTTTATTTTTTTGCCTATTTACTGCATTCATGGGAAAAGGGAGAATTATTGGAGAATCAAGTTCTTAATCAGATAACATTAACCTGTCATCCACATGTTCTCGAGTCATGTTTCATCATACTTGTAGAGAAACAAATCTTGTGGCCGGCTCAATGATGCAACATTGCAATTCATCAGTCTACTGGTTACCAAGTTAATAATTACCAAGGCACTCAATTGTTTTTGAAGTATAATTATGATTTAAGTACAGTACTAAAGAGTGAAGACTCTAACATGACAGTGATATGATTAAAGTACAGTACGGCGCGTCGTAAAAGACAAGTTTTCTGATAGTGATACACAAGTAGATTTATTTAAGTAGTCAAGCATTCATTGATTGATAAGATTTTATGGTTGCATTGAGTGGGTTTAGCTCTTGAATTTTGACACTAATCAGGTTTATGGTTGATGCATGGATTAAGGTACGTAAAAGAAAACTTACACATGAAAGTTAGGAAGGAATAGGATTGGAGCGTTGGTGATGACTTTCACAAGAACATGCGTTGTGGTAGCCAAAAAAAATATTCCCCAACAAAATTGATAAATTTAATTTGCAAAGATCAAAATAGAGAGCTTCAAAGTCGATGTGGTGTCTACCAAAGGGCATCATATGATTAAGTTAGCTTTTGGGAATATGGTCAAGTGTTAAGCGACTGGTGAAATTGACAAAGCTTCAGTCGTTAGGGCAACTCCAACAATAGTTCTATTTGGGGGTGCTATTCTCATTTTAGCACCCCCTTATTGCACTATTCATATATAACTTAATTCTCATCTCCAACAATGAGGTGCTATATGGGGGTGCTATTTCACTATTCTTGATTAAAATATAATATGAGTATAATGTTGATGAATATTATATTAAAAGTATGTTAATATAGTTAAATAAGGTAAAAAATTTAATTTTAATTTTATCATAATATTTAAAAATTATTCTTTTCATTTAATTATTTTTTTATTAAATGAATGGAGGATATTTGGTGTGAAGGAGATGGGTGAATGAATGAAAAATTGTGAAAGAGATGGAGGATATTTGGTGTGAGGAAATAGAAAAGAATGGGTTGGTATTTATAAAATTTCCCACAATTTATTGTTCCAACGGGTATATTTTCTTTCCCTCAAATTTTCTAGTAATTTTTTAAATTTTTTTGGAACAAAATAGAAATAATAGCCCTTGATTTAATAAGACCCATTGATCACTTTTTTTTTTTTGTAACGTCCCGTATCTCAATTTACCCGTTTACTAGTCATTTGGACGGTAAACGACAACTACTTTCACGTTTTACTTTGTTTCAATACTTTTAGTGGCCCTAAAAGTTGATTTTTGTTCGGGTCAGAATTTGAGAAAATTTCCTTCATGAAAGTTGTAGAGGACGTTAAACCGAGCACGTGCATATGTGGTATGTAAAAATCAGAGTTCATATGCGAAAGTTATAAGCGAAAAATAGAAGTTACTGTTCATAATAATTAGTATATATATAAGAATTTACTGTGGGTCAATCAGATTCTACCCAGCCTCTTTCTCTCTCCCTGATTCTCTCTTCCTCTCCGACCTCTTCACCTTCTTCCGGCCATAACTCCTCCATCCGGCGACGGATTTTGACGCATAAGGTGTCGTTGGAAAGCTCTCTTCCTTCTCTTCATTTCTGGGTTCGTTTGGTAGCTTAATTTGAACTGTGGAAGGTGCAGAAACGAGAAGAAGAGGACGGTCACTGTAGCAGATTGAGGTCAACGCCGATTTCTCCCGATTCCGGCCACCACAGACGACAAACCTTAGTCCTTTGGAAGCGCCTTGAGACGTAGGTGATGCTCCCCCAGTATTTTGCAGTGATTTGAAGCGTGGTGGAAGAATCGAAGGTTTGAAATTCTGGGTTACTATTCATGAATCAGGTTCAACCTTCTCTTTAATTGTTGAGGTACTTCTACTCATTTTCTGACTTTGTCACAGTTGAGAAAGTTGTTGGGTCTGTTGAGTAGGTGCTGCTACCAAAGTTTGGTGGCCATTGGAGCTGGTGGCGGCGGTGCTTAGGGCAGCTTTTTAATTTCGATTTTTCTGCTAATTAAGTCCTAAAATGGATGAAGAGGTTGAATATGTGATTTTGGTGAATTTTGGAGAAGTTAGTCCACTTTCACAAAACACAAAACTCAACTTAACAATACTAATCCCCAAGTCTAACTTCTCCAAAATTCACCAAAATCACATAGTCAACCTCTTCATCAATTTTAGGATTTAATTAGCAGAAAAATTGAAATTAAAAAGCTGCCCTAAGCGCCGCCGCCGCCACTAGCTCCAATTGCCACCAAACTTTGGTAGCAGCACCTACTCAATAGACCCAACAACTTTCTCAACTGTGACAAAGTCAGAAAATGAGTAGAAGTACCTCAACAATTAAGGAGAAGGTTGAACCCGATTCGTGAATAGTAACCCAGAATTTCAAACCTTCGATTCTTCCTCCACGCTTCAAATCGCTGCAAAATACTTGGGGAGCATCATCTATGTCTCAAGGCGCTTCCAAAGGACTAAGGTTTGTCGTCTGTGGTGGCCAAAATCGGGAGAAACCGGCGTTGACCTCAATCTGCTACAGTGACCGTCCTCTTCTTCTCGTTGCTGCACCTTCCACAGTTCAAATTAAGCTACCAAACGAACCCAGAAATGAAGAGAATGAAGTGAGCTTTCCAACGACAACTTATGCGTCAAAATCCTTCGCCAGATGGAGGAGTTATGGCTGGAAGAAGGTGAAGAGGTCGGAGAGGAAGAGAGAATCGGGGAGAGAGAAAGAGGCTAGGTAGAATCTGATCTACCTACAGTAAATTCCTATATATATACTAATTATTATGAACAGTAACTTCCATTTTTCGCTTATAACTTTCGCATATGAACTCTGATTTTTACGTACCACATATGCACGCGCTCGGTTTAACGTCCTCTACAACTTTCATAAAGGAAATTTTCTCAAATTCTGACCCGAACAAAAAGTCAACTTTTAGGGCCACTAAAAGTATCGAAACAAAGTAAAAAGTGAAAGTAGTTGTCGTTTACCGTCCAAATGACTAGTAAACGGGTAAATTGAGATACGGGACGTTACATTTTTCCTCAAATCTGAGCCATCAGATTATATAGGACCAATTTCAGTAATAGCAAATAATAACCCATTTGCTAGGGCCCATGAACAGTATCCGAGTCTTGGTCTTGGAAAAGTCTCAAATATGAGACTTGGAATGAACCCATAGGACTAACTCCCCCTAAAAAATATTGTTGGAGATGAAAAGTCCTATAATTCAATAAAATCTGGTTTTGAACCTTATTGTTGGAGTTGCTCTTCGAGCGAAAACTTGTGCTACATTCATGTTACTTCCAATGGAGGGAATGTGGTAACAGAGGACACTTGGCAAGACACTCTTGAACACCGATGTCGATGGCGAGGTAATAATGGAGATGACGGAGGTCGTGAAAGAGTGGAGGGCACCGCTCCTCTAAGGAGGGGATGCACTATTAATGCTCTCAAGTTTAGTACGTGTGATGTTGCACTTGTAGACCCACAACTCCAAGTGTTGTTTGGGATGTGATAATTGGCCTGTTGACGTGGTACGAATCCTTGTGTTGAAGGGTAGACTTTCACCCTGTTGAAACTTGAAAGGTGTACCATTCCATGCTCTACTGAGCACCATGCTTTGCCTATTGTAGTCTGCCATAACCTGATCCTCGGTCGAGGCCATGGGGCTTGCATTGTTGTTTATAATTTATATCACCCATTGGCGACAGGCTTATGGCGATTGTGCAGGCTGTCGAGGGAAAGAGCAACTCCAACAGCTTCTCTATAATTTTTGTATAATAGGGAAGCAAAAGTCAAAGCTTTAGCATATTTTTCTTCTCCAACTCCAACAGATTCCCTATTTTACAGCAATTTCTAAAATCTCCATATTCTTCCTTAAATTTTTAGAGATTGCTGTAAATATAGGGAATTTGGTTCTCTTTCCTCAATTTCCCTAAAATAGGGATATTTATAGAGAATCTGTTGGAGCAAAAGATGCTCATTTTTCCCTAAAGTAGAGAAAATTCAAAATATGGGGAAGCTGTTGGAGTTGCTCTAAGTGGGTAACTGCGTCCAGGCACATAAAACATTAAAGAGAAATTCTTAGGTGGGGGTTTCCCCACCACATGGTTTTAGAGCCACCCAATCAGAAGAAAGAAATTTTTTTTTCTTTTCCGAAACTGCCTCTGCTCTCTAAATGTACAACACCAAAAAAAACCCCCCTACTAAACAGTGATTGGTCTGCCGCACCACATGGCGGTGCGGATGCCCCACGCAAGTTTTTCTCAACATTAAAATGTTAAATGTGCACGGCCTATCAGTGGCGGAACCAGGATCAAATTCCTGTCTAGGCTAATTAGAAGGGCACAATAATTTTTTTTTTTTTGAGGTTGATTGAATGCAGTCTAACGCTTCCTGTCTAACGCAGTGATAGCCTCTAATCCCCTCTATCACTCTATCGGTCTATCCTGCTATCCCCTCTATCACTCTATCGGTCAATTCATCAGATCGGCCTCTAATCCCCTCAGACCATGATCAAGTAATCAACATTCAACAGATCAAGAATCAACTCAATCAAGATCCTCACTTCCTCAGGCCTCACCGCCTCAGCTAACCAGTAACTACCGGGTTCTCTCTCTCTCTCTCAGTCTCTCTGTCTCTCTTTCTCTATCTCCCTCAGTCCCTCTCTCCCTTAGTGGTAAGAAACAGAATCGGCAAAGCCCAACTCAGAAAGATCTGGGATTTCTGGGATTTCAGATCTGGGATTTAGAGCTTCACAAATTCAAAACAGGGGAGATCGATAGGTTTAGAGCTTCATACCTTGTTTGAGTTGTTTCAATCGATTTAGGGATAACCTCCAATCCTCCATGGCTCCATCGAAAGTTCGAAACACTAGAGACAGTGAGGCAGTGAGGGACCGCGTGAGGTTGTCAGCTGCTGTGGGCTACTGGGCTGGGAGCTGGGATGAGTCGATGACGCAAATCAGCTGGGATTCTGGCCTTCTGGGAATACACGCGATGAGTCGAATGAATCAAACCTATATATATATTTTTTTTTCTTTGGGCTGGTATGGGCTGAGAGATATATGTATACTTTAGGGTTTTTAGCCCAAAAAGTTGTCTAAGCTTGAGCCCATAAAGCCTTCAACGTGGTTCCGCCCCTGCGGCCTATAGAGCCCGGTGAATATTTTATATCACAAGCGTCCTGATATTTTTTTTGGTTAACAAGCGTCATGATATTTTATCCAAGAAGAATTTGAACAAGATTTGAGTTACACCAGGAACAGTTCGTGATAGAATCGGCATCAGTTTTGTAATAAACATATAATGGAGCTGATAATCGTTGCTGGAATTGTTGGGACAGTGATTTGTTAAGATTTGAGTTGGAGCTGTGAAATTAAAATCCATATATGTTGGGGATTTCAGCTCTGCAACTATAAGGAATTCCACCCAAATCGTTAGCCTTACAGTATTTTCCAATAAACGTCTATGGAAGTTAACATATTTTGTACAGTGTCTTAGCATCGCAAATACTAATTCAATTTTTTACTAACTAAATAAAATGCATAACAGCATAAAATAGAGGTTCAACACAAAATAATTGCAATAACTCTTCAAGTATGAGGAATAATTATAAACCGGAGTAAATTAAAAAAAAAAACTAAAAATCCCTTAATCATGATTCCACCTATAAACCCTAGATCCCCTTTACAGAGAGGGCAAATCAAACTTGTATTCCTAAATTGCTTAAGCCCTCTCACCCCTGATTCTCCTTGCAAGCTGGATATCCTTGGGCATAATAGTAACACGCTTGGCATGAATGGCGCACAGATTAGTATCCTCGAAGAGCCCAACGAGGTAGGCCTCCGCCGCCTCCTGCAGCGCCAACACCGCGTGGCTCTGGAAACGCAGGTCCGTCTTGAAGTCCTGAGCGATTTCACGAACAAGCCTCTGGAAGGGAAGCTTCCTGATCAGCAGCTCCGTGCTCTTCTGGTACTTTCGGATTTCACGGAGAGCCACGGTTCCAGGGCGGTACCTGTGCGGCTTCTTCACTCCTCCGGTGGTCGGGGCCGACTTCCGGGCTGCCTTCGTCGCCAGTTGCTTCCTCGGAGCCTTGCCGCCGGTGGACTTGCGAGCAGTCTGCTTCGTACGGGCCATCGCTCTTCTTCTTCTTCTAAATCGTAGAAACGCGAGATCGAGAGAGAGAATTGAGAATTGAGAACTGAGTTTTGTTTGTTTGTTTGTTTGTGATGAGAATGAAGAGGCCTTGCCGTCTATTTATATAGAGAACCCCTGCCTATTGGACGGTCACGATGCTCGACTCTTGTGTTTCTTTCTGACCCTTAATCAACGGTCCGGATGTCAGCTTTCCTATGTGTTACGGATCGTAAAACATGAATTCTCGCTTCCTATTGGCCTAATAAATTCCCTTTACAATATCTTCTCACGGAGATTAAAGAGTAATTCTATTGGCCTAAATTACTTCCCACCTTTATTTAATTTGTTCCGTTTTGATGATTTTGGCGGATTTTACTGGATTTCCAAACTTAACCCACATGATCAACTGATCAGTGCTCAATCTCATGAAAACCATATCACCGTTTGATTTTAGTATTCAATATCCAATATCTAATGTCAATCGGATAGTCAATCTTCATTAATAAACCGGGATAATAATCTCTTCTTCTTTTTTTTGAGACTAAGTAGAATCCATTAATAACTAAAAAAATTAGGGTCTTTCTAGATGTACCCAACAAAGTTCTAAGTGTACCCGGCTAATTATTTATATCCAATAATATTTAATTAAATTCAGCTAAATTTTCTAAAATACCCTCATCTTGTACCCAACAACATCTTCTTCCCTTTCTTTTCTCACGAGTTAAACAGTTTTACTAGACCTCGTCTTAAATATGAGAAAAATTAATCTAAAGAAGGAGATGAAAGACCATGCTTCGGCAGCAATATTTTCCTGTGATTTAACTGTTCTTTTCTTTTTCTGTTTTTTAAATGGTATAACAAAGACATCCATCAGATCATGATCATCACCCATCAAGGGTCCTTGACCACTGTTTTGCGAACATCCCCTGTGTTAAGGAAGAGAAATCATAATCTTTTCCCATTTGTGTTGAGGTAGAAGAAGTTGCAGCCGGTGACCGAGTTGTGTTCACTCCAGCAGTTGTAAGGCCATCAACTGGGCTATCAGCTTGGGGCATAGAATATTAGATTGCAGTAATACATAGAAGAAGAAACTAAGAATACTTCATCTCCAGACAAAACAACCTCGAACTTGATGTTGTGCTAATAAAACTCCAACTCTTGAATTCCCAATACAAAAATTCCCTGCAAAAATCAAACCTCACCGCACCCTCTTATCAAACCCCCATTTCCAGTTCGCCACATCAAAACTTTAATCCCACCGATGGACAACAATGCCAACAACTGCAACATCACCACTGCCATTACCACCCATCAAGTCCAGTCCGCCACCTACCCTTCCAACCATGCCCCGCCGCCTCCTTCGTCGTCCTCCGTCGTGGCACCGCCGTTCCATTACCTCCTCCAGGCCCAGCAGCACCTCCTCCAAACGACTTGACTCTGGGTGTACATAGATTGTTAATGTTAGAAACCGAAGGCTCTAATTTAACGTTTAGAGAGAGAGAAGAGAGAGAGAGTGAAGACACGATATATAGTGGTTCGTTTCCAGACAAGGCGGGAAACTACGTCCACTTAAAGCTTTTACTATGTGTCGGGCCCTGAGGCTCAACAAGATTACAAGAGTTGTAATGGGATGATGAGTAATTAGTGGGAAGGAGTCCCCTTTTATAGGGAAGGGAGGCTCATTCCTTCACTTGTTTTCCAATGTGGGATACAAAAACAACTATTCTAGTCTAGAAAGCATGTTGTGAAGGCAACTTGGCAAAGTTGGGAACTTGTCTTCCCGACAAGCTCTTGAGCATTTCCGACCATCATGGCGTAGCTTGGACGTCAGGCTACGGGATGCATATCGTCGTTAGGTCCCACCATGGCTCGTGGGCCCCCCACGAGGGTGTTGTTTATGCTTGGTGACATAGATACTAGTCTTGCTAGTAGAGGTATCTACATAGATTTTTGCTGGGTACATTTAGAAACACCCAAAAATTACATCACATTGGAATAACCGATCGTGGTATCAACACCACGACACATATTCCTACCAAGATCTATAGTTACGGGTCCGTCACTAGTAATAACATCCATGAACTGAAAAGGTCCAACCCTAACCAATTTTTTTGCCCATTACCCCAGGCTACAATGAAAAATAACCAACCCCGAGTGGTAGACCTCGCCTCGCCACCAACATCCAGACGAACCACTTCACCCTCTTCAACACCATGTCCATATACTGCCAGACCACGTGCAAGGGAAATCCATCATTCCGTTGATAACCAAAAAGCACCGAACTTATAACATATAGTTCTGGGGAGTAACACCATAGAGATGGCATCACAACATGACCAAAACCTCCAAACCCTAGCTCAAATGAGCAGGAACTTATTTGACCTAACCAAAAACCTGAAAATAAAACCCTAATAAAAAACTGGAAAAAAAAAAAAAAATTACCACGATCGATCAACCGCTCAAGCGCCACCACCTCCAACCCCCTAACGACTGCTACCAGCCCATTGCACAGCCACTCCCCTATTCGACTTAGCCACCTTGTATCTAACCAGCTGTCAATGATTGACCAAGCACCGTCTCCATACATCATCCTAAAACCAAACCCATGACCCAATTTCACACCCCATGCCCATGGAGTCACCAAACACCGCCACGCACCACGAACCCCGTCGAGATTGCCACAGATCTCGTCATCCAACATCCCAAGAACACCTCCACTGCTCGGCCTCCATGAACCTAGAGTCATCCACCTCCACCATCTCTGATGTATCCCACCACAATCATGTCTATCACCGCCATTCCACCAGACACAACCACCACATCGATTAGGAACAACCCTAACCAACTCACGCCGCCCTAAACCCTAACCATGTACAAAAAGAAGAGCTTCAGAAGAAATAACACCTAGTTTTAAAATGCAAAGTCAATGTTGATAGCTCATACTTCTTTGTTTAGCTTTAGATTTCTTATATTCATGACTGCTATTTGTAATTCTTAGTCGGATTCTCAATTTCTGCTCATGGGATACATTTCAAACTGCAGAGAGTTTGTGTCATATTTGAATTTCTCTCAATTTATATGGTATATTAAGATTTGTTGAACCAGTTTTCTTTTTACTCAGTTGTAATAGTAAGAACACCTGTTATCAGAAGGTTCACATTCTACAACCTGGTACTAAAGTTATTAGTAGAGATACACTCTTCACTACACCAAAAACGTTAACACACAACACTTTTTGCACAACGAAAAAAAAAAAGTGTTGTGTGATGAAGAAAAGTGAATTACACAACATGTTTACTAAACTTCCGTTGTATAAGGTGGTTAAAATTCTGAAGTTTTTGTTTAGAAGGTCATTGCACAACGGTTACAAGAATAATCTGTTGTGTGAATCAAAACAAAAATTGCGGCAGATTTCCCTCCTAGATGGACTCAAATTTGGCTCCAAATTGTACCCTAGATGCCACTAAATTGTACAACAATTTAGTTATTTGTGTTGTAGGAGTATACTTGCAAATCATCATACAATGGTTTTTAATGTGCCGTTGTGCAAGTAAGTGGCATAATTTGGAGATGTCTCCAAAATGACATTCATTCCCCCCCCAAAACAAGCAAATTTGGCTTCAATGGTTTGTCATGCTTGCAACTTCCTACAACATAATGAACTATTTCTGTTGTGTGAATGAGAAATGCCTAGCCTAAGCGCCAAAACTGGCATTTTGATTTGCACAAGTGGGAAATTTTCATCTTTTGTTCCCTCAGCTATGTAGCAATTCAGACAACGTAAATGTATCTATACGTTGTCTGAGTAACTAAAAAAAAAAGAAAACAAAGCTATTGCTTAATGCTTAGACAACCGAGGGCGCATTTAAACAAAGTTAGTGCCTTGGCTGTTTTTCATAACCTCTCGATCTCCTCTCAAGACGCCCAACACTCACAGCTCCCCATAATCTCTGTCCTCTCTCACGTTCTACACTCTCTCTCTCTCTCTTCAGATCGCTCCTCTCCCTGTCTCACTCTCAGTCTTCTCTCACTCTCTTCTTCATCCAACTCTTTCTTTACCCAGAAATCAGAGTCTTCCGCTCTCTTTCATTCTGAAATCCCAAATAGGGAAACCTTAATCTCAGATTCCCTGAAATCAACCAAATCTCTATTGGTCGAACCCTCAATTTGAAACCCAAATTTCATTGACCTAACTCTCGTCTCCACAATTAGCCGGATTTACACCGCACAGCAACTTGATGAAGAACAAGCAGCGCCGCCGGTCATCCTTCGATGGCAAGATTTGGGCGAGTTGCCAGAAAACGAGCTGATTATTGAGGCTCTCGAAAAGGCGAGAACGGGCGGTGGAAGATGGTTTGCAGAAGATTGCTCAAGAACAGCCGTGAATCTAGGGTTTTGTAGAAGAATACCCGATATCCACTGCTAGTTCCAGGTGAACTCTCGGCGAGATTGCACAATTTCAAGAACTCCCGCTGCTTATTTCTGGGTATGATTCTTTTTCATGTTCTTCCTAGCGATAATTGGCAATTTTTGTTCTTTTTCTATTCCGTCAAATCTCTTGGTTTGATAAGCCTTACTGATCTACTTTCTGTTTTACGAATCTCATCGATATAGATCTGTCTATTCAATTTCTTTTGTCTTAATACCTGGGTCATATCTTGGAAAAACAGGTTGAATCGCATATTCATTTTTACTCACATTCTTTTTGGGTTCGAAGAAAAACCCAAAGAATTGAACTTTACAAGTTTGGCGATGCTGAGTTTAGATACAAAGTTGCTAACTTTGAACTCAATTTGCTGTGATTAAGGTCCTGCGTGAAAAAGGGTTACATGAAAGACGATTATGTCCATTTATTTGTGAGAAGACCTGTTAGAAGATCACCCATTATTAACCGCGGTATGAATTTATTTTTATTTTTTATTTTTATTAGAGTTCACAGCTCAGGATTTAATCACTGGTTAAGAGTTTGATTTCTTGGTTGGTTTTGTTGTGCTTAACTGATGAAGGTTACTATGCCCGCTGGGCTACGCTTCGCAAGCTTATGAATCAGTTTCTTGATACTGAAGTCGGCGAAAAGGGTGGGTTGAAGAAGCAGATACTATCATAACTTCATACATGCATGTGAGTTTGTGGCAAGAAAGAATTTAGCCATTCGTACTAACACCTCACACATCCAGTCCCTTACTTTAGTTTTGCCTATAAGTTGGGAGGCATGGTAATGATTTATTGCTACCGTCTCAGAGGCAAAATTATGCCAAAATTTTGGGATTATTCTGGTTTTTGAAGATAACTGCATTAGTCAGTCATTTTAAATGCAACTATTTGTTGATTGGGTCGATGATGTCATTCCATTTAATCTGCAGTTTTTTTTTTTTTTAGTGTTATCTGTTCCTCCCGAGAATCTTTCATTAATTGGTTACAGAGTTGTATGTTGTATAAGGCAGGGAAGTATTACAACAGATGAAGTTGAAGTGTTAAGCAGCAGTTTTAATTTTTCGTAGTTGATGAGTGTGAGATGGTATCAAACTTTCAGGAATAATGACATACAATGGCCTTGAAAATTGCATTCTGAATGTACAATCTTTCGAGAATGAGAGCGGAACAAGTAGAGGAGATGGGTTTGCAACTGACTCACTAGATGATGATGCTTCCACATGTTCTTCTGGCAAAGATGCTTTTGGGTTATAATGCGTGGAAGTATACAGATGTGGAGGCAATGAAAGAAAAGTTTACAAAGCTGCTATTGGGTGAAGATATTACAGGAGGGTACAAGGGCCTCAGCACTGCTTTAGCATTGTCAAATGCCATCACAAATCTAGCAGGTTTGCTTCATATTTGCAACTTTCACGCATGAACTACAATACTCAAACATGATGCCTTATATTCCTATGCCATGCGATTCATGAGCCTCACAAACTTTAGGAAAATCAGCATACTCATAGGAATTATTGGAGTAAATGGAAATTGATGGACCATTCATTAGATTCTGATATGGATATAAAATGCACTTGCAGCAACGGTTTTTGGAGAGCTGTGGAAACTGGAACCACTATCTGAAGAGAGGAAAACAAAATGGCAAAGAGAAATGGACTGGTTACTCTCCCCTACCAACTATATGGTTGAGCTAGTTCCTTCCAGGCAAAATGGTGCTAATGGCCGGACAGTAGAGGTATCTTTCACTTGAATTAGCTCTACATTAGACTGTCAATATGCATAATATATAATGTATATCGCAATTTGTATCTGATTCTTGTTTATGCAGATTATGACTCCGAAAGCTCGTGCAGACATACACATCAATCTTCCAGCACTTAAGAAGTTGGACTCGATGCTTATTGTAGGCGACCTCTTATATGCCAGCAATGTTCATAGCACTTTTTTTGTTTTCTTTTCCTGGCTTACATTAACTGATAATTTCTTTTCACCTCATTAATCTTCAATTTGGCAGGAAACACTTGATTCAATGGTGGATACTGAGTTTGGGTATGTAGAAGGTGGTAGCAGGGCAGAAGGACGAAACAGAACTCCAGGTCAGAGCAAGAGATGGTGGCTCCCATCACCTCAGGTACCAGCTACTGGACTCTCTGATACAGCAAAGAATAAGTTACTTAAACAGAGTAAGGTGGTACATCAAGTATTCAAGGCTGCCAAAACCATCAACGAAAGTGTTCTTCTTGAAATGCATGTGCCAACCATTATCAGGGATGCACTTCCCAAGGTAGTGAAATTTTTTCTGGTTTAGTATCTTGATCGATCTGTTTGGTTTGATTCTAGTATGCAATTATAGTGTCTCAGATGTAGTCCCATTTCAGTTAGACGTTCTAGTATTAGTGCTCAGAATGGTGATCGTGGCTTTTTCGTTTTTTTCAGTCTTCTTTAATCAATCCTTGCATTTTTCATTGTCCAATGTTGTGTTATTGTTTACTTTTGGTAGATTTTTTTTTTTTTTTTTGGTTTTCTGAAGAAATAATTTTCATTTCTGGGTTCTTAATTTTTTTTCAGTTTTTATTTTAGGTAAGTGGCGATTATTGCTTGTGAAATACAATGGTAGTTCTTCATTTTATCTGGGTGTATATTGTGCTGGGTTTTTTTTTATTATTGGATTGACTTTTCTGGAACTCAAGCAAGTCTATTTCCCACCTTTTTTGGTTTCTCTATGTTTGGTTCAACTATTGAAGTAAATTCTGGATTGCAGATGATGGTCGCATTCTCCTCGCTTTTCTCTAGTTTGGTTCAACTATTTAGATGTAGCTGTCATTTGCAATTCTGGAACACAGAAAGTTGTTAAGAACTGGTAACCTCTATGTTTCTTTCTCTGGATCAATTTGTTTTTGTTCTGTATAGTATACATGATCATTGATTTGATTGGGAACCAACACAGCCTTAAAAGAATGCTATTTGGCTTTTTTAGGTCCCTATCTCATTCTTAAGCAGCCTTGAAATAATTCAATGCTGAAAATGCTTTCTTGGGGATCCTCTTCAACAAGGTCAGATTTTATGATTCTACTTTTCATATTTTTTAAAGTCAGGAGTTTCAGTGATAGCTCTATATGATTTTTAAGAAAAGCATTTGCTTGTATGTACATTTATATTACTAGTGGTGACTTTGGCTAATTGTTTTTAAAGTACTCATGCATTTCACTTTTGTTTCATACATAAATTATCACTATATCGATTCGAAGTTTGTAAGTAACATTGGTTGGTATATATTAGCATGTATCAATCAAATCATATTAAGAGTGTAGCAAATGACTAATATACAGCTCAGAGATGTATATGACTTCTATTTGGACAACTTGAGTTGCAACTTTCAATATTTAAATCATAAGCATAACAATTGGATATATGCACTTTTGGATGGCATGCAGAAGGTTGTGTTCTGATGGATAGAAAGGAATTTCAACTTTCTGAAGCTTATTTGTTTGCATATAGGTTCTAGACTGGCTTTTTTGGTTGAGGTGTCTTTGGTTGGACATTTGGACAGAAATTGCAAACCACTCGCTTCAACTTTAAAGGCTTGACACCATGGCTGCACAAACTAAGTTCCTGGAATAGTGGGAAGACAAGAGTTTGTATCAATATGTTGGCTATTGAAACCAAGTTCCTGCACAAACTCTATATGTGGCATGTTTTACGTAGTTGTATAAGCTTTTGGGAAATGCTTTTAACATTAAGAGATATATGAAATGGGTTTGATTACTCATTTGAGCATTTGGAATGTGTTTTCTTTCCAATTGATCAATGTTCATGAGGTAAAATGGAGCTATATATGCACAAAATATAGCAAATGAAAATGATTGTACAACAGTTTTATAGTGTGGCAATCCAACGTTGTCTGAATACAAAAATTGGGTCATTCACTCAATGCACTCTTTACATATCACACAATGGTTGTAAAAAAACTATGTCTTCTGATTTTACAGTCACACAACGATAAGAACTGAATTATGTTGTCCAAGACCAATTCACACAACAACCATAGTGTACAACTGAAGTGTGATGGTATATCAGACGACGGTGAAATGACAAAAATATTGTCTGACAAGGGTTTCCAACAACACCTTGGAAACAAGTTCTATTGTATGAAAGATGCACGTCATGCTGCGCGGCAGCTGTGCTTGGCATCTGTCGAGAGATGACACAACGCTGATAACAAAAATATGTCTTGTGTTTGTATATCATACAACGGTGCACCACCATTGTGCAAAATTTAATCAGACAACGCTCCGATCCACAACGGTGAGCCTCCAAATCACACAACGAAAAAAACCCATCGTCTGTTTCATTTTTTGGTGTAGTGCTTCCCTCTTGTTTTTTAGTAGAGATACACCAGTTTTTCACTGATCTTGGACCCAAAAAAAAAAAAAAAAAAACGGTTTCTACTGATCAATGCAGTTAGTAATTCCAGGAAATTTTAATTCTATCAGTACAGAATATACTTACTTAAATCATTGAATATTGGAAATTATTAAAACCTTTTTCCTCATTGTAACAAATAACTAAGAACTTCTATGAACTACAGACCAGTGTTTTCAAAGCCGAAAGTGAAGGCGAAGGCGACTTGTTAGCCTCACGAGGCGAGTGCATCAAGGCGTTGAGGCGACCGCTTTTCCCGTAAATATTATAATATTACATTACACAACATTATTCCAAATCATCATCCTCATATCCACCCACAGCCACATGAATATCATCACAATAATCAATGTTCAATGCATTAGTGCGGGAGGCAAAGTAATATCATCACAATCATCAATGTTAAGGGATTTGTAAAGCTCTTGAAGAGTTGTGGCTGTAGTAATGCACAGAGTCAAGGAATAAACTTGGTGCAAATCAGCAATGAGGCTAAACACACAATAGATCGATCGATAAATAGCAACTTGCGTCAGTCACTTGGCGGGGACTTTCGTCGAGCATGTGGTGTGCATAAGATGAAATAGTCAACACTAAACAACACTACAAGCACGGTTGTGGTGACATAGCCTAGCACTATCCCATAAAATACCCAATATCGCCACTAAGCATGAATACGACACGATCTCCTTTATACGCGATATCACCATGTGTTATCTCTCCATTATATGATATCGGCAAGAGTTATTTTTCTCCAACACGCGGTATCACCCTATTTTATCTCTAGTACACAATATCACCATATTTTATTTGTCCATTACACAATGGGATATAGTCATGTCTTCTCTCCATTATACAATATCGCCATATCGCATTTTTCTCCATTATATGATTGCATGCCACTATATGCAAAACAAAAGGCTGTGCCAAGCTTAACAATAGCGATATTGCCACGTACATTCCAGTCACTATCGGCTATATTCATTACAGCCGTTATCTGCTTCATGCCAAAATTATTACTATCGCCATATGTAAAAATGGGTTGACATAGCCAAGGCTATCCTTGCAGACACCAAGTGTATCGAGTACACCTTCTATCGAGCATACTTGATGCCACATGCTAGCAGACCTTGCTCTAAACCCTCTGACCTCTGTCTCGGGGGACTGGGGGACTAGTCACCCTACGGAAGAAACTCTCATCAAATATCCAAAGAAGACTTGTGCCGTTTCTACTTGGAAAACAAAATCACCACCCCAATCAAGACTCCTCTTAGCTGGGGACTTGGGGGACTGCGGGTAGTGGTTGTACGGAAGTTACGTGCCGAGAATGCTCACCTTGCACTTCTGATATTTCTACCATGAGAAACTCCCCACCCAAGAGAACTCTTGACCGGGGACTTGTTGGTATATATACCGCCTAGGCACAAATATCAGAAACACAAGACTCATTAGCTACTTAAAATGATGCCAATACCATACACTAGTGGTATTGGGTAGGCCACACCTAGTCCCACATTGGAAACAAAGGGGTGACAAGCCCATCCTCACACTATAAATACATGTCTCTCCACTCATTCAAGGTAAGCCACCACTCTCCATTTACTCCTACCTAGTCTACATTCTTACATGGATCTGACTTAGGCATTGGAGGATCGAAGGCCGGCTAGCTCGTTCTTCCCTCTGACCTCTGTCATGGTTGGCAGGTATGGATCTCAGAAGTGGAAGCCCTCATGACAACCCCGTTTCTACCACTGAAACATGCAATATAAATGGTTTTAAAAAAGATTTTGGCTCTCAAATAAATAATATATATTGATTAAATCTAATTAAAAAGAGTTGACCTTAGATTTTTTTTTTTTTTTTTTGAATCAAAATCATAACAATTTGCTCAGTACCATTTGGTCTAGTGGCATAAGTCTCCCCTTTGTAAGTGGGAGGTCGTGAGTTTGACTCACAATGGACTAGTTGTTGTATATGAGTTGTTTATTTGATAAAAAAAATAAATAAACAAAAACAAAAAATCATAACAATTTTCATTTAGCTGAAGCTGGAATGACCATTACATACCCTTTTGATGCTATCATGTAGATAGACATTAGACAAACAAAAAGTTGTGGTGGTCCTACGGTGGTACATAGAAATAGGTCCACTCATTGAACATTCGCGCTCGCTTATTATTAGCATGTAATACCCCGAATTTCCGTTATTAATTGCGGATGATGTCTGGAAATTAATAAGTTGTTGATTCGTGCGAGTATTAGTTTGAGGTGTCTTCTGTTAGCTTTGGGGTGAAGTGAAAGTGTTTCGGACGAATAATTTCTCGAAACGCATTATTTTTTAGGGGTAAAAAAGTTGACTTTTTATCCGTTGGGTTTCTCCGAAAAGGATTGAGGTCTGCTGGACCTGTTATGATTGTAGATAGAGGTGGAGATTCGGTGTTTAGTTTTGCCTTATCTCCTAGACTTTTGTGGCACGGAATGTATTGATGTGCCTATGATGAACATGAAGTCTATGATGGACCCAGTGTGGGTGGTCGTGGTTGTCACGCCCTAATTTTTAACACAAATAAAAATCGATATATAATCTCATAATTATACATGCGTGATGGTTCAGCCATCAATACAAAATACCTGGAAAACTTTTTCCTTTAAACCAAGTACATACTGATGCCCTGAACCCACAATGTCAATATATACTCACTACGCAGAGTTATATATTACCCGAGTTTACAAATTAAATTGCCACAACAAAATAATAAGTAAATGCTCCTCAGAGCTTACTACAAGCGGAAGTCTTTATAATGGTAAAGTCACAAAATTGGCTTCCTACCGTAAAGCTGCTAGCACGCTACTTCAGTTTCAGCCACGATTACCCTGACCTGCAGGATTAACTCCTACATCATTGAATAGTGCACCGGGTTGCCACACAACAAACCCGGTAAGCTATGAAAGCTCGTATGAGTAACTCAAAACAATTCACACAAAATCACGAGATAAACCCACACGTTTCAATCAAGGAAACAACTCACACAAATCACGGGATAAACCCACACGTTTCAATCAAGGAAAAAAATCACGCAAATCACGGGATAAACCCACACGTTTCAATCAACGAAACAACTCACACAAATCACGGGATAAACCCACACGTTTCAATGAAGAAAAAAATCACGCAAATCACGGGATAAACCCACACAAAATCACGGAGGACAGACTAGAGCTCTAACTGATCGTATCCACTAACCCGGCCAAAGGCGTGAAGTCTCGATTTTCCCACCCACGATCACATTTCGTGATCGTGTCACATTTCGTGATCCACGATCCACAACTCATAAGTCTTTGGATCCACGGTATAAATACCAAAACATTTAAAAGGGTCGCACTGGACTCGGCCAAAATGTTACACGAATCTAAAATAAAAGATTCCCCGTAATTTATCCCTATCAATTACTCCCGGTACAAGACCCACATTTAATAAATCACCCGCGAACAAACAATGTTCCACAAGACACAACACTTTTCAAAACAATAGAAATCAACCATTTCACAAAATATTGTTTCACGAAAAGTCACACCCAAAACAATAAAATGAACGCACCCACAATTATTGTTTTATCACACAAATCCACCTACACATATATATTTCACGTAAATATATATATATATATATATATACGTAGACATTCACTCAGGAATGCTACGAATACCAACTATAGTTTGCAGTTAACTAAATAACTATCAAAACGATAAGGTAACCCGTTCGTAAATGAACATTGTGAGATTACTCACCTCGAAATCCTGCTGCGTCTTGTATACAGAACCGAACTAATACTCACACCAACAACTCGTCCAATCACCTTGAGATTCACCTAATCACCAATGGTCTCAAATCAGTATACAAATCACCAAGTGATTAAAGTTCGAATCCCCAAATCGAACAACAACCATGAAAGAAACGCCAATCGAGGAAAATCCACATCCGAGGCCACCCAAAGTCTCCGGAATGCTTTTACGATCGATGTGATAAAACCACAAGTCGATCGGATAGTCGGATCCTCACGGATCGATAACCGAAACTATCGAAATCACAAAAACCCTAACATGCTCATACGATCTCCAAAAATTATGTATTGTATATCGAAATGCTCATATCGACGAGTAGATCGAAATCAGGAACATAAACTATCCCTGAGGTGGCCGAATACCGCCGGAAAACACTACCACAGTGGCGGCGCCGCCGCTGGCCCAAAGTCGGAATTTGGCCAAACTTCCTAAACAAAAGATCTTCATCTCAACTAGAATTACAACATTAATAACTAGCACAAAGTCTGAATCAAAGCCATTTGGCCAGAATTTACCTCGAAAGCTTTGAATTCCGATGAACCCTAGAATCCGAAATTCCAAAATTCGATCTCCACAAGTTGAATTGTTGCAAGCCACCCTAAGAGAAAGCTTCTGCATCCTCTAGGCTCCAAAAGCCCTCAAGAATCACCGGCAAAGGTGGCAGGAATCGCCGACTCCGATCAAGGCGATTTCAGCTCTGCCGCGGTCTCTTCCAGTCGAGGTAGCTCCTTCCACAGCTTGAATCTCTCTTCAATCCTTCCACAGACTTCTAGAGGAGGATGAGGCGAAGTGAACCCACTTAATTTGGCGTCCTATGGTGGCTGGACGGCGAAGAAATTGACCGGCCAAGGTGGCGGGGCAACTCGGGCTCGGGAGAGAAGAGAGTGAAAATTTTCCAGAAAAGGAAAGTTTGAATTTATGAAATAATTTCCGGAAAAATCTCATATATACCAAAATTGAAATTTTTTCCGACGGCCAAAACTTCTTCATACGAACTCTGATTTCGCGTTCCACATGTCCACGAACTAGTATCTATGCGCTCTACGACTTTCGTGAAGGAAGTTTTCGGAGAAACCCAACGAATAAAAAGTCAACATTTGCATCCCCCGTAAAACCATATTCTTCGAATAATTATTCATCCGAAACACTTCCGCTTCGTCCACGAGCCATGAAACCGTCCAATAACCACAAATTAGATTCTCGAAAATCCTCATAAAATAATAACGAATTTCCGGGGTACTACAATGGTACAATTGGAGTGGATGTTGATGCGACTCTTGTTGATGTTTGGTGTGTATTCCAGACGGGACTACAGAGCAACTTGGATCGAGGAAAATTGACTTGCTCAATATCTTATAGAGGCTTCATGGTGAGAGCATTACTTGTTGGGGAACAAGGATTGGTTTTCAGGACGATATAGCCGTACCTGATTGTTGGGTTGTGTGCTTAAATTTCGGGACGAAATTTCTTTAAGGAGGGTAGAATGTAATTTCCCGAATTTCTGTTATTAATTTCAGATGATATCTGGAAATTAATAAGTTGTTGATTCGTGCAAGTATTACTTTGGGGTGCCCTCTGTTGGCTTTGGGGTGGAGTGAAAGTGTTTCGGACGAATAATTTCTTGAAATGCTTTATTTTTTAAGGGTCAAAAGGTTGACTTCTAATTCATTGGGTTTCTCCAAAAACTTCATTCACAAAAGTTATAGAGCTCGTTAATACAAGTTCGTGGACATATGGCACGCGAAAATCAGAGTTTGTATGAAGAAGTTATGGTGAGCGGAAATTGTTACTATTTTGGAAAATTCCTATAAATAGAAAAATTCCGGAAATTATTCTCGTAATTTATTTTCGGCAAAGTTTCCATTTTTGAAAATCCTAACTTTCTCTCCCTTTTTCGCCACCGACCCGACCCGGATCTGCGAACTAGACCCGCCGATTCTGACGCCATCCGGCGTCCTCCGATAGCACCACCACAGTAGTTCTCTTCCTCTCTCCCTCCTCTACCGACCCCGACCCCTCACACAACCCAGAGACCACCATGCGCGGCGCAGCAAGGCTGAAAGGTGGAAGCACGCTGCAGGCGTTGCTTAGGCCTTTTTCTGGCGACGATAGGGCTCGAACCATACATGGTTTTCAAGCTCTCCTGCTTTTGATCACAACTATACCAGTCTTGCAACACGATTTGCCATGGATTGACCAGAATCTGGAATTGAAGTTCAACGGTGAATAGTCGCCGATCTAGCTTTCAAGCTTGATCCCGGCCGATCAAGGCCGAATCGACCTTAGCTCCAGGTATAATGTTTGATCCTCTTGTTGTGCTCTACATTGTGTACGGTTGGATTAGCCTAGAATGGAGGTCGGAGTGCCCGCGTGTGGGGCTCAAGCGCAGCATCTTGTGGCGGCACGTCCAGCCAACTTTTGTGCTTATGTTTCCTTTGTTGTGACCTACTCGTCGATACGAGCATTGAGATATATGATTTGTAGCATTTGGCGATCGTTTGAGCATGTTAAGGTTTTTAGTAGTTTCGATTTATCTTGGTTTTTGATATGTGAGGATCCGGCCGTTGAATCGTCTTTTTATTTGGGCGATCTGACACTTAGAGTGTTTCTGAGACTTTGAGTGGTCTCAGATGAAGTTTCATCTCAATTGGCATTACTTTCGGGTTTTAGTTCAAATGGGGGTTTCGTACTTTAATCGCCTTCTGATTCGTGTACTGAGTTGAGACTGTACTTTCCTTAGGTACTTGACAGATAGTGTTCTAGGGGCGGGCTTAGGGCCGAAGAGCCAAGTGATGACCCCTCTTGAAGTACCTTGATTTGTTCTAATGGAAGTTGACTATCATAACTTAAAACTTTTCTACGCCATTCTACATTTCTGCACTAGGTTAATTACAGGATAATTCTAGACATTTGCTACACTTACATGAAAGTTGAAGATCATTTCTAGATTAATCTAGGAAGCTGTACTGCTGTAGTTCTAGAGTAATCTAGGTAATTGTAGTTTAGAATTCTACAATGTGCATAACAGCTGCGCCAAGAACACTACTTGGTTTGCATGCATTCCCTCACTTTCAAGTTCAACCTAGTGTTCTATTGATCGAGGATGAAAAGCATAAAAATCTGAGACGGCCATTTGAATACAACTCAGCCAAATATTAGTATTCCCCACACCGACTGATTAAGGTCATCAAGAACGACACCGACATTCACCATAATAGTGGTTTTGTTTTGAGGCGCGCTTAGCAATTGAAACCGATGCTGAGAGAAAACAAGCTTGAGGTTTGAAAAGCTCATCTTGAACATATTTGAGTCTTTTTGAAGCTGTTGCGTGCGGAATCTTATGATGTATTGAGTTCATATTTCTTTGGACAATCCAAAACGAAACGATCGATGTTATATAACGGTAGCGCTGGCTATATGGGCTGGCATACACTAAAGTTATGTCTGTTTCTCATCAGGATCGATCGGCTTAATTTCCAGCTCACAATTAATGAACTGTTAATGAAAATTTTTATTCTCAAGTTGTGGATAGTTACCAAAAGTTACACAGAAGTACACTCTTAATTAGTTAGAGAAAGAAATTAAGATCGATGCAGATCGATACTTTGTCCTCAACTAGTTGTTTCGTAATAGTTTATAGAAAATAAACTAATACTCTTTTACATAAGGACTTTCGAAGAAACTAAGCAAGTGCCAAACTGCCAATGCCAATCCAGTATTCCAACCTAAGATTCTTTGTTTCTTGTTGCCAAAAGTAGTACAACGGTAAGAGCATTACTTATACTGAATCAACGTTAAAACCATTAATTCTTTGTTTCTTGTTGCCAAAAGTGTACAACGGTATTACTTATACTGAATCAACGTTAAAATCATTAATTCTTTGTTTCTTGTTGGAGGCGATTACTTATCGTGAATCTTGGGGGCGGCCTCTTGTAATTTGTAAAAGAGAAAACTTCAGCTATCGTCCCCAAACTATGCTGCCAAGGCCAATTTGATACCCGAACTCTCAAAAGTATCAATGTGATACCCAAAGTCGTATTTTGACATCAACGTGATACTTCCGTCAAAAATCTCTAACGGCTCCGTTTGTTTGCTGACGTGGCAAGCACGTGGCCCCCCAAAAAAAGTGCAATGACCGATTTACCCTTTTTTTTTTTTGTTAATTCATTTTTTTTCTTTTCATTTCTTTTTCTTCTGGGATTTTGTACGTTCTAGCCAAACCCCTGCAACCTCAGCCGCAACCTCCGTTCATCAAACCCCCGTCTTCGCCGGACACCAATTCACTTCCAATTGAAACTAATTTTGTTCATCCATTGATACTTCGATAGATTAGTGAGCGGGAACTTCGAATTCCATGTTCTTCTTCTTAACTTATGAACCCACAGGACAAGTACTCAACTACATTGAAGCCAAAACTTCGTAATCCAGAGGCTAGAGACCTAAACTACCAAGTCCCTAATTTCTAGTCTTTCTGTTTCAATGAAAGCATGGAACTTTTGAAAATTTCAGAGAGACTCGGAAGAAAGCAAATATCTTGACATTTTCAGGGAACTCATGAACCATGTACGAACCTCCGTCAACAACATACCGGAAAACAACGCCTGTAAATCCAAACCACCATGAATACCATTATTTTGTTTCCAGAGAAACCAAAGGAAGAAGAAGAAGTACAAAGATAGTTAATTTGGTAGATGAAATTGTGAAGAAAGAGTAATATTTTGGAATCGACTTGCATCCAATTGCTTCTGCACCGCTCGGAGCAGCCTCTTGGGGGCGGCGGCCGAGCGTGAGTGAGAGCTTACACATTTCCATGGGCCCGTCCTTCTTCTCCAGACCCGAAACGGAAGCCCCTTGGACCGGTGACGATTCCCCTTCCTCCACAGCCACAGCCTCAGCGTCCTCCTCCTCTACCGCTGCCGTCACGTCAGTAACAACAGCAGCAACCGGCACCGGCTCGTCGTCCTCCTCCTCCACCTCTTCCTTCTCCCCTCTCAAAATCGCATCTTTCATATTGTCCGCCGCCGTTTTGAATTCAAACATGAGCTTCCCTCACCGCCTCGATCCCCTCCTCTTCGCTGTCACCGGCGCTCTCGATCCTCTGCCTGTCGAACTGCCCCTCCAATTCCCCTCCCCTCCTTACCCTTCTCCCCCACCGCCTCGATCCCCTCCTCCTCCTCCACCTCTTCCTTCTCCCCTCTCAAAATCGCATCTTTCATATTGTCCGCCGCCGTTTTGAATTCAAACATGAGCTTCCCTCACCGCCTCGATCCCCTCCTCTTCGCTGTCACCGGCGCTCTCGATCCTCTGCCTGTCGAACTGCCCCTCCAATTCCCCTCCCCTCCTTACCCTTCTCCCCCACCGCCTCGATCCCCTCTTCTTCGCTGTCGACGGCGCCGCCGCTTCACCATCGGAATCCACTTTCATGCACCGCAGATGCTTCTGGTTCGATCTGCCTTTTTGTGATAGAAAGGAGAGAGGGGTAGATTGGGAAAGGAAGAGAGAGAGAGAGAGAGTGAGAGAGAGAGAGCGATCGATCCCAGAAGAAGAAGAAAAAGAAATGAAAAGAAAAAAATGAATTAACAAAAAAAAAAGGGTAAATCGGTCATTGCACTTTTTTAGGGGGGGCACGTGCTTGCCACGTTAGCAAACAAACGGAGTCGTTAGAGATTTTTGACGGAAGTATCACGTTGATGTCAAAATACGACTTTGGGTATCACATTGATATTTTTGAGAGTCCGGGTATCAAATTGGCCTTGGCAGCATAGTTTGGGGACGATAGCTGAAGTTTTCTCTTTGTAAAATGATCTAGAAAACGTATGTTCATTTTTGTGGTATAGGAATCATCATCTCATACTGATAATTTTTTGGACGTGATGATCTGTGCGCTAAATTAGAGAAGTCATGCAGCGGATCAAGGTCATCTAGCTCAAGAATTAAAATATATGTATCTACATATCTATCGGAACTTTAATTTGAAAAAGGGGAGATATCAGAAATATCAGAGATATGGGAGAAAATATATTGTTTTTGAAAGAGTCAATTTATTGAAATTACATATAAATATATATGAATGTCAAATTCATCAATCTACATCCAAAATAGACTCTAGGTGGTTGAAAATCCGCTCGCTGGTCTACGAAAATACAATAATCAAACCAAAACATATGACCCGTATAGTACGAATTATAGTGACGAACATGATAGTTATAAATCTCTTTAGAATTGTCGACTGTTTTCTCTATAAGGAAATTATAATAAGGATGAATCCAATTAGATGTCTGATCATGTACTTCTCCATATTGATTATATCCATAAGTGTCATAGCTAAATTGATTGTTGCCTTCATGAGATTCATTTGAGGTCATAGCCAAATACTCCTCACCCAAATTCGCTTTGAGGAGATCTCTCCTCACACAGATTTGCATTTAGAGAATTACTTCTCACACATAATCACCTTGAGCACCTTGAGGGTATTTCTCCTCACCTAGATTCACCTTGAGGGGGTTTCTCCTCACCCAGATTTCCCTTGAGGAGATTTCTCTTCACACAGATTTGCATTAGAAAATTACTGAGTTTTTTTTTTTTTTTTATCAGATTTTACAAATATTTCTTCATTTTATCAGTAATATATCCCAAATATCTAATATATTGGGGATATTTGACGATGTCGGAGAAATTTTGGGAGAAACGGTAGAAGATAAGATATGTGAACCCCTTAAAATATATCGATCCGTCGAAAACGAGAGATATCGAGGGATATATTGGAAATATCGCAGATATTTCAATCCTTGATCTAGCTAGTGTTAATTATTTGTTTAATGCTTCATCACAAGAATGTAATTTGAAACTCGAAAGTACTAGGATAGATAACGTTTAAGTTTAGAGGGCTCAATTTTAACTTAATTAAAAAAATAAAACTGTACTAAGGGAATTGCAGACATCTATCAATTCCTACGATCCAGATTTTTAATCGTGAAGAGAGCAACACACATTCAACAATAACAGTGGAAATAAAGAATTCAGACACAAGAGGTTTGTTGACACAGTAAAATCCTCAAAACAAGGTAAACAACTGTGGGCCTTAACTCTTGAAGGCCAAATGAAAAGCAACGCACTAAGTGTATACGAACAAGCACATATGGACTTACAGCCAATGCGATTAGCTCTGAACTTGGCCATTTCTGACTAGACTACTTTAGGCGATTGCACAATCACCACCTTGTTCTTCTTCACCTTTTGAATTGCCTCCCTTCGTCTTCTTGAATGAATAAGGCTGATCTCAGCTATTATGTGTCCTTCATATGCCTCTAACATCCAACTAATTAACCTCATGGGAAAAGCGGACATGCATTATGGTATGAATGAGATGCAAGTGTGTGTGTGACTTGCAAATTTATTTCAACATGGAACAAGTAAATTAACAATACTTAGTTTAAGCTCTAGGTTTTCTACTTTCCTATGCAATAGAGAAAACTATCTTAATGAAAACGTTGTTTTACTTCTATAAGTATGCGCACTACTGACTCTAGAAAATCTAAAATGATTAAAGTTCTAAAACTAATTAGTTAAATTCTATTAGGAAAGTATTTTCTCTAAAAGATATTATGCAATATAAACTGATTTTATCCTAATAAAAAGGATATCCATAGGTGTTCAATTAAAAATAGTTAAGACACAATCTAATAGATCAGTAAAGTGGTAGTCTTGATCACCAATTGACACCACACACACATGTTCGGGATTGAAATAGGGTCATCAATCCCAACAAACACAATCAAGAAATAAAGATGCTATCATAAGCAATGAATAATTAATTTACCTTTAAGAGTTTAACAAAGATTATTCAAAAAAAAAAAAAAGAGCTCAGTTGGGGTCTTGATTTTGTATTCCAATAGCTTTAGTCTTCACCTCAAACACACACATAGTACTAACCTAGGCTTAAGATTTATTGTTTTGTATAGAGAATGCTGACACATAAAATTCTTATACTAACATCATTGCTATTTGATAATGATTGTTTAACAATTTTCAATTGGATTAATGATTTTCTTATATATTTGTTTATGGAAATCTGCAATCTTTATGAAAGTTTCAGCTAGGTATGGTTCTTCTATTTTTTGTCTAGAGACATAGGCATTGTCCTCCCTTCAAACAAAAATCTAGCTCTTTTAATAAATCGGGTTAGAATGCTCTGTTCTCTCCAATCATATTTAGATCACTAGCCAAGCATATTCACCGTGAAGATCAATTAGAAAAGTCAAAGTTCCGAAAATAAAGCCTAAAAGGATTTAGGCTTCTTTTGGTTTACAGAATTAGAGCTTCCAAAAATAAGTTCTTAGGAATGGGGACTTCATGTTTCTGTTTTATTCAGTTAATGCTAAATTCGGAATATCTCCTCTATGTAGAATCGATACATCACAAAACATCTCTTGCAGGGCCGGCCTTGAGGGCTGCTGCCTAAGGCAGCCGCCTCAGGCCACCACTCTCCGACGGGTCTCCGCAAAGTTTTTTTAAATTTTTTTTTAATTTTACATATATTTGTTTATGATTATATAATTTGTTTTCGCATCCCTATTACAATTCGGCCACGCTAGCGCAGTGGTAACATAGATGTGCTGTTGTTTGCAGCATCAAGGTTCGAAACACAGTGGCCTACTTTTTGTCTTTTATTTTTCTTTTTCTTAATTAGTTTAATTGCACTTTTTTGCTTTTTTTTTTTTTGGTCTTAGTTTCATTGCAATTAAACTTTTTTGTTCCTTCTTTTTCCAGCTTCTATGGAAAGAATATTTTGAAATTGAATATTAATGTACTTGCCCTTTTTTCATTGGTTTCTTTTGTAGTTAAATATATTCTGTTTTTTTTTTTTTTCAATTTCTAAGTGAAAAATTATTTTGGAATTGAACACTTTTTTTTTTTCCTTGCATTACCATTAATGTAGGGGTTTAATTTATATATATAAAAAAATTTGTTCGATTATATGATTTTTTTATGTGAGGCCACATTTAAATTATTTGCCTCAGGCCATCAAAATGTCAGGACCGGCCCTGATCTCTTGAGTGATATAATGAAATCCAATGGCAATGATCACTTTTATTTTCTCTAAAATGCTGAAAACGATGCAGCATATGTTAACTACATATGTAACACCAAATAGCAGGTAGATGAATAATTATTTGAATTTGTAATAATGAGCTGTTTCAGTGATTGCTGATCAGTAGATGAACTTCAGCAGGAGACTCAGTAGATGTTCGTTGCTGTCCAGAATCAGAATCAGAATCAGAAGATACATAATTCGTATTTGAGTGGTTTGAATTCTGGATGAGTACCGGCCTTTCTGGGCTACTGTTGTTTGGAAAGGTTGTAACTACATCCGGCTGCTGGCTTCTAAAAGTATGAGAATTGGGGTCTATATCAACAAATTTTTTTAACATGGCCCCAATCCTTCTACATATAGATGTTTCAGAATTCCAAACGTCCCTATACTTGTAACTGAACCGAATTATATATATGATGAGAGCAAGTCCTGAAGCCACCAAGGTAGTGATAAATAGGACCCGAAAGTCTCTCAAGTCAAGTTTATTGCTCGAAACTTTTGGGTTACTAACGTCTTCACAGTTGCCGTCTTTCTTGAACCATGTGTTTTCAATGTTCAGTATCGTTTCTCCCCCGGTAATGTTCAGGACTGCCTGGGAAACATCCGGTAGAAGAGGAGAGCGTTTTGGAAATACCTGCAAGGTCAACTCAAAAGAAATCAACCACTGTTTATGGAACATTACACCTGGAAACCGGTCTCCCGGAATTGCTCTAATTAATGAAGAAGACACGCACATAATTAATAAGAAGGGAGGGATTATTTTCTGTTTTCTTTTTTCGTGGTAAAGGAGAGGTGAGAGATCTTACAAAGCCAAATCCATCGGTTTTGAAGATGGGTCCAATCATGGTATATTTGTTGCAATATCTTGCAAGAAAAAGCTTCATATAGGGTGTTTCATCAACAAAACCAGCGATGCCACTGTTTGAAAGAGCATCGTCAATTGCTTCCATAGTTCTGAAAGCCCTAAGCTTGGAATCTTCAAAACCTACTTGCTTCAACGTCTCGTAAGTAAAAGAAGATGCTATATAGCCAGTGTTTTCCCCCTTCCTTAATATATCCTGGATACTGGTAATAGTTGGCTCAAGTTTTTCAACCGTATATATTGAGGTTAGACTTGCTTGGTAATTTATTGTCAGCACCAGTACAACAAATATCCATATACTCATAACAAGTCTAGCCAAGTTGCTATCCACTCTCTCATCTGTATAGTGCCAAGAAAATTGCAATCAATAACTTATAAAAAATTCAGAGGAAAATTATTGCAATTTCTTAGTTAATTTGAACTTAGAGAGAGGTTATGATGGAAAAATTACGGTGAGCAAAAACCATGGTTGAAAAGGAGAACCAGACAACTTTGCCAACTTCTTGCTCAGCTGTTTTGCCCCGAAAGTCTTCATTAGTGTGATGTTCAACGGCCCAAACGACAAAACCAACTGACAATAAGGAAATAATGATTGCAAGCCAAATGTCCCATTCCCATGGCTTCAAGAATGCCCATGCACTTCTTTTATTTGTGTCTACGACGGGTACAACCATTACTACTCCGGTGTCTGCATATGGCATCGTAAAATCCACATACAGAGACCTATTTGCTCTAATTGTTGTATCTCCGACCACAGCATCAAAGTTCTGTAAAATAAAATAGTTTTTAGTTGTCAGGGAATAGGTAAGCAATATGATGATGACATGAGTTATTGCATTTACTAAAGATGGAAATTTTACCCCAAGGTACACTTGATAGCACATATCATTGTAATTGCCAGCTGTGGTGCCATCAGGCTTTGCAAAAGGAATGAAGTCATACGAAATAGCATATGGCAACTTCTCAACTACGGCCTTAAACACATCAATACTGAATCCGGTAGCATCCGTTGTGTTCTTGGTTGGATCTTTTGTTACCTTAACAAGCTCGAAAAACCCATCCTTTACAGGAACTCCTATTCTCAACCTCTTGCCCTTTGTTGGGATCTCCCACCCTTTGGGAACAGAGAGAGACTCTCCTGGCCATATGACAGGTCCAAGATGGCTTGTGGAATAATTCATTTTGCTAACAAGTCCATGGTGTGGTGTCCAAAATCCAATTGTTCTTGCTCCACGGCCGTTGACATTAATTATCCGAAAATTAGATGATTGAAGTTGCCCATCAATGAGCATTAAATCTCCAGCAATGCCTGGGAATCTAGTAGTTGATAGGGCTTTGCAAAGTTTTGGACCATATGGAGAGATTGGAAAACTGTCAAGAATATCTGTGGACTTGTTGGAGGCATTTGGCTTTTGGAAATCAAAACTACTTGTATTGCCAATCACTTGTTCAATTGCCATTGCTAGTGCAAAAGTAGCATCATAAGCCCAAAATCCGAAAACATCCAATTCAGCGCCAACGATGAGTGGATGGTCCTTTTGGAATTGCCTTTTCCACCGGAGTTTGAATTCTTCTAGCTCTGCTGTTTTTTGGACATGAGTTTGCACACCTATGGCTCCATTCATGGAATGGATTACTGAAGAGTTCAGTGATGTTAAACGATTAGTTATTCCACTTGTGGTTAGCCAAACATAGCCTTCAACCATCATTCCAATCTCTTCTGCCTTGGCAAATAGCTTAGAGCTTAGATCGGTTGTCATATGGACAATGAAGACTCTAGTTTGCATGATCATTAGCTTGTAAAGCTCGTTGGCAATTTGATCATCAGTTGCAGAGGGGGAAATCACACTCCGGTAGGGGACACTTACACCTATCTCTTGTAAGGCATCGGTTAAGAATGGTATGACTGCCTCCCCGTACGAAGTGTCTATGTATATAGGCACAACTTGTCTCCACCCGTAATTGTTAATGACTGCACTTATAGCTTTCACTTGGGATGTGTCATTTTGTGCAAACTGGAAAAAGTAGGAGCTCCGGAGGGAAGTAAGCGAAGGACTTGTTGCTGAAAATGATATGATGGGCACATGAGTTTGGTCTCCGAGATTGATGACAAAGCTTGTCTCCATTGATGTCACTGGCCCGATGATGGCTTGCACTTCTTCATTCTTTATCAGATTTAGAGCTGTTAATGTCTCAATAAAAATGAAAACAAAAAATCATTACCCAAAAAAGTCAATAAAGGATATGTTATATATAGCTAGAGACATATACATATTCTGATATCAGAAAGGTCTATTAATTCATAAGATTAGCAGTCAGTTATCGTAAGTGTCGAAAGTATACCAGCGGCAGCTGCCCCAACAACATTTTTTTTCGACTCCCCAGTTTTCAAGACCAGTCTGGTCCCACTGGAATCATAGTTCTGTTTTGTGGAATGGCCAAGGAAATCCATGAAGAAAGAAGCAAGACAAAGATAGATATGAGAGAAAGCTTATTATTAAGGTTGCAAGGGTACTTTTTGTTCATCATTTTGAATCTTCTGAAGCTTATCTGTTTAATCTGATCCTGTATTTATGTGGAGTTGCCTGAGCCGTTGGAATATTTTGAATTTGGAAAGACAACACCAAAGCTACTTATTCTATCTGCTGTATCATCACTATGTAACTATGACAAACACAAGACATGCCTCTAGGCCAGTTTAATGAATATTGACATAAATAATATCGAGGCATTCGAAACAGTGAGAGAAGTATATATTGTATCATATATTGTCAGTAAGTTTTTCTACAGAGTAGTATTTGTTCAGAACTCACAATTCTTTCAATATGTTAGACGGCAAACGAGATATTTGTCTTATCTTTTTTACTTGGCACTTGCAGATAAAAGGAACAAATTAAGGAAAACGTACATAAGCACTGCTACAAGCATTTCCAGAAGGGGAATTTCATTATACACTCAATTTACCATGCATTTATTAGATATATTAAACCCACCCATAGAATTTTAGTATACACTCAAATCTATTAAATAGGTACATCTAAACCAAAAAAAACCTATTAATTAAGATAAATAATAAAATCTGTTTTTGTTAAAAATTACTGAAGATACCACAAGTCTATTAAATCAATTTACCATGCATACATTAGATATATTAAACCCACCCATAGAATTTTAGTTTACACTTAAACCTATTAAATAGGTTCAGCTAAACAAAAAAACCTATAAAACTTCGAGACCATCAAGAGTTATCTCAGAACGCCGGAAAACTCTTGCCTTGCATATAAAACATAAAGCATCTCTAGCCCTAGGACGTGCCACATGCGCTTGACAGGTTCTATGAAACTTTATGCCCTGTCTGATGGCACACCCTTGCGGCGTTGTTGTCGAAAAGGCCCGAGAGGACCGACGGTCCGTTAGTATGTGGCTCAGCCGATGTAGACGCTGCAGTAGGAGGGAGCCTTTGTCCAGATTGGCTAGAGGGGTTGACAGGGATGGGCGACGGAGGGAAGATGGTTGGCAGGAGAGGCGGGGGTTCGTTTTACCCCTGAGTGGTGCGCGGACTGCTAGAAGGGTGGTTCGAGTGGTTGTTGCCGGATTGGAGGTCACCGGGGGGTGATTACAGTTCCCTATGCTCAGATAGGGTCGATTGATTCCGATTTAGGTTGTGCAGTTCGTATCTGTTCTGGGGGAGAGCGGCGTTCCTCGTCGGCGCACTGGAGATGGTGGGAGAATGGTGGGACGGCGAGTGCTCTCTTCGGGTGAAGGTGGTGGCGGTGGCGTTGCCGTTGGAGGGAAGGTAGGAATCATGTCGGCGGGATGGAGGAGTCATGCCTTCTGCAACGGTCAACCTTGGCTTGGGATGGGTGATGTTTGGGCCTGGGCTTGGGCCCAGGACCTATGGTATTTTTATTTAATTTGTTATTGCTTTTTACTTAATAATTAGATGTGGCTTCTTGCCGACAATAAGTCCCTACAATCTTTTGATAGGGCGAAGTGGGCTTTGTCCTAGTATGCACACTTAGTGTGCCTTGTGGCAAGCTATTTGGCTAATCAAATGGACGCACTCCTAGTGACATGATGAAACTGAGTGCCGCCGGATTTATTTCATTGTGGGAACATAGTGGGATAGCTGTGTTATTTGTAATGATGCTTCTTCGTTAAGAGTTATCTTTCCGGTATGTCACCGTTATATATGTCAAAGCAAATAGAGTAGTCATTCATGCACTCTTTGCTAATTGGTGCTTGTTAGAATACATTGATTTTGTGGAGAGTCCAGGTATTATTTCAGGATATTCTCTTTATGCTAGCTTATTGTAATCTGGAGTTCAGGCTCTATGTCCCCCCCCTTGTATTCTGAAATTTCATTAATCAAGGATTGAGGGCAGCCGCACCAGCTCCATTTCCAAACAAAAAAAAATTTAATTAGGATAAATAATAAAATATGTTTTTATTAAAAATTACTGAAGATGCCACAAGCCCCAAACATATCATAGATGAAACTGTCGCCCATAGATATCACCCAAAACATAACCAGACCCTTGATTGAAGCATGAGGAATAAATACCTAGATAGGAGGTTATGTAATGTCCAAATTCAAAAGCGTAATCAATATATATTAAAGGTTTCAATATCATCACAAATACTGCTGGTATCATGCGATATTGTTTTCAAATTCAAATTTGTTTTCTGATATAAATGGATAGTATAATCAGATGTTGGTGGGTTGTCTTTGTTCTCCTCAACATCTTCTTAATCAGAAAGGTAAGATTGAAGAGCTGTTTGGTTGGTTCTTCATTGCTTCCTTGTTATAAGTATGTACGATATTCGCGAAAAAGAGGTTTAAGTATCGTCATCAATATTGCTGGAATCATGCGATATTGTTTTCAAATTCAACTTTGTTATTCTAATATAAATTGATCTCACAATCAGAGGTTGGTGGGTTGTGTCACGTCCCGATTTTTAAACAACATTTAAAAATCAATATAATTCACACAATTATATAGACGTGATGGTCCAGCCATCAATACAAAATACCTGAAAAACTTTTTCATTTTAAATCAAGTACATACTAATACCCTGAACCCCTATGTCAATACAGACTCGCTCCGCAGTGTCATATATTACAGTTACGAATTAAATTGTCACAACAAAATAAAACGTAAATGCTCCTCAGAGCTTACAACAACGCGGAAGTCTTATCAACGGTAAAGTCACAAAATTGGCCTCCATCCGTAAAGCTACAATTACACGATCTCAGCTTCAGCCACGATTATCCTGACCTGCAGGATCAACCCTTACACCATCGAATAGTGCACCCGGTTGCCACACAACAAACCTGGTAAGTTTTTGAAGCTTGTATGAGTAAAACTCAAATACAACAAACAAACAACTCACATTGAAATAAGGAAAACAACTCACACTTTGATTCTTGTCAACACATAATAGAGGGACGCAACTCACACTTTGATTCATTTCCAAAACGAAATAAAGGAAAGCAACTCACACTTTGATTCCTTTAAAAATACTCAAAATAAAGGAAAGCAACTCACTCTTTGATTCCTTTAAAACACATCCTCAAGAGTTGGTAATAACCTCGCTCTGTTTTCCCATGAGATGTCCTGGCAAACAGACTAGAGCTCTAACTGAATCGTAACCATAACCCAGTCAAAGGCAAGGTTACTCGATTTACTGCCTAAAGTCACCTTGAGACCTTAATTTCTCGGGCCTCTCTGTCCCTCGAAATAAAACATTTAAAGAAGTCATACAAGACTCACAATGTTACACAACTCTCAATGCTTTTCAAAACAATAGAAATCATCATTTCACAATCATTTGTTTTCCGAAAAGCCACACCTCAAAAAAATAAACGAGTATAAATCATGCATATTGTTTTCATCAACCAACAAAACCACCAATCCACATATACATTTCTCGTAAATATATATACGTAGTCATTCACTCAGGAATGTCTACTAATACCAACTATAATTTGCAGTTAAATAAATAACTCCCAAAACGATAAGGTAACTCCGTTAGTAAATGAACATTGTGAGATTACTCACCTCGAAATTCTCGCTGCGTCTTCAGTCCACTAAATAGCTTACAGAACGCACTCTGTCAAGCACCTAAGGAAAGTACAGCCTCGATTCAGTATATGAATCACAAGGTAATTAAAGTTCGAGTCCCCCAATCGAACTACAACTCGAAAGTAACGCCAATCGAGGCTAAACTTCATCTGGAAACACCCAAAGTCTTTGGAACACTCCTACGATTGATATATCATAACTACAAGTTGATCGGATGGTAGGATCCTCACAGATCGAAAACCGAACAATTCAAAACCGCTAAAACCCCTAACATGCTCATACGATCACAAAAAATTACAAATCATATATGGAAATGCTTGTATCGAGGAATAGATGATAAATGAAGCAAGAAACTGCCCCTGACATGGCCAGAAATGCCGCCAAGCGCTGCCACAAGCGGTGATACACCGCCGCCAGCCAAACTCAAAACCACAACAATCCAATCTTGGTCAATGAAGGCTTCACTGTCCAAATTAGGCCTGGGATCGGTTCTAAAAATGTCATTTTTTGTCGGAACCGGAACCGGAACCGGAAAGCCTTTTCCGGTTCGGTTAGGATGTTTTTCATTGTGGGAACCGTTTGGGAACCGAACCGAACATAACGGTTCGGTTATCAGCTGTTTCCGGTTCCAGTTCATAACAAGAAAAGGCTTGCAATTTTACAATTTCCCAGCCATTCCAGACTCCTGCACACTCCACCACATATAAAAATGTTCAATACAAGACATAATCAATACAAAATGTAGTTTTAAAGACTTCAACAATGCAGTTTAGAACTACATAATGCATTAATGTTTAATGCCTAAAACTCTAAAAGAGTTGATGGCATGAAAATGAAACAATATCTTGACAAAGCAGATTTATATTGCAGTTTCATAAACAACTTGCATTCTTGCAATGTAAAAATCAAAAAACAAACATAAAAAACAAAGAGACAGAGAGCTGCTTTAAAACATTTTTCAACTTGCAACATGATTATTTCATCCACACTTCCACATAGATAGAGGCATAGAGCTGCTTTAAAACTTGAATCCTGCATTAATAAGCAAAAATAACCAGATGATGATTTGGGAGTACTTGAATTCGAAGAAATCGAATTCGAAGCCATATGCTGATGATTTGGGATGAAGATGAACTGGGATGATTTGGATTTGGGATTTGGGATTTAGGATTTAGGATTTCAAAGCACAGATGAACTGGGATGATATGAGATTATGAGTTTTGCGTTTTTTGAATTGGGGAAGATCAATTTTGACTTCGAAAGCTAGATCCGGAATTGGGGATGAACTGAGGACTGCGTGAGGAACATAAACTAAAGACTGCGGTCGTGTTTGATCGAAGAGTCGAAGTCATGGAACATTTAGGTCGAGTTACAAACGAAACAGGCTTGGGCTTAGGGCAATAGAGCTTGAATATATGGGCTTTTATTTGCCTAGGCTTGCATATCTCGGTTCCCTCGGTTCTACTATGTTTAACAATAGACGAATCGGAATCGAACCGTACACACGAAACCGGTTCGACTCTACAAAAATAACATGTTTTTAATACGAAAACCCGAACCGAACCGCCGGTTCCGGTTCTACCGGTTCTTGGTGCTAAAGTCCCAGGCCTAGTCCAAATTCACATGATTTAATTTCATAATCTACTACTGCAAATGCAAAGGGGAAGAATTCTGCAAGAGCAAAGATACAACAAAACATCAGAATTTGAAATGTAAACTAAAAACAAAATCATAAACTTGGCACTTTTTATTAACTAAATAATTAAAAACAAGCAATCTAAAAGCTACTAACATATGTATAGAAAGCTACTATGACACATGTACAAAATAAAACCAGTTGATTGTTCATCTTAATAGTGTAACACAAATCTCAAACAACAAATGCTAGAGATTCGAAATGACAACAAAAAGAAAACTGAATTTCATACAGAATCCTGATTTTCCAATTTGATAAGTTATTGACATAAGACAACTTGAAATCAACCAAAATGAAAACAAAAAAAAGCTATTGAAATCAGCTTGAAAATATATTAGCTTAGAAACAGAAAGCTACTAACATTGTCTTGAACAACTACTGTAATAGTTATAGAGAGCTACTGACTCAAAATCAATTAAAATAAAAATAGAAAATCTACTGATATCAACTAAAAAAAATACTAACATAAGCATACAAAAGTTACTATCACTGTGTTGAAAAGCCATTGCAACATTTATAGAGAGCTACTAACTGCAGCAAAAAATGAATTTTTTTTTTTTTTTAAGAACAAAGATATGCCAAAAATCAGTAGATAGGCGTGAATGAAAACACATGAATCTAAAACTCTATCAACTTGATTATTAGTTTCTAGTTTTAAAATGAACACATAAAGTATAACAAAAATGCACAGTAGGTTTGTTTGACTGTGATAGTAGTTTTACAAAAGTATGCTACTAGCATTTTCAAACACTATTAGTATCCTTTTTTGTAAGCTTTTTCAAAACATTTACGACATGCTATCACAATGTACTAAGATTTCACACATAATACATGCCTGGACAATAGTAATACCAAAGTAGTTAATATTCAACTACTATCACCAAGTCCAACAATAGCAATTTATACTACGATCGGAGAAATCAAAGTAAACAAAGGAAGCACTATTTTTTTTTTTTCAGTTGTACATACAATCCCAAATAGTCAATTTTCTAATACATCATCAAATAGAAAATTTAAAGGTGATGCCTTTAACCCACCGTAATTCACAATCACAGCATTCCAAGATGTCAAATCTTTACAGTGCATATTGTCAAACACCCTCTTATAGTAATCAATTGCTCCATATTTTGCATACATGTCCATGAGTGAGTTCAGTACAGGGACATCAGGTCTCTTGGTGGACTTTACTATCTGGGCATGTATCTCCTTCCCACTATATAGTGCAGTCATTCTAGCACATATTGGTAACACTGTGGTGAGGGTGACCCAAGTGAACCCCATCCCTTCTCCTTGCATCCTTCTAAAACACTCAAGTGACTCATGAAGGAATGGATGGATTTCAAAACTTTTTAATTAGTGCGGAATTAGTTTAACAATTAAACTACTAACTAAACATAAAATCCATTCCTTTAACTCATGATCTTGGCTTATTGTGATATGTATATAAACATAGCATGCATAGTAAGGAAGAACAAAGAGGGAGTTTATGTTCTACTCACCCTTGGAGCGTGATTTTAATTCGATCCAAGTGAACCACCAAAGTTCCTCTCCTTGATCTCTCCTTGTGTGTGTTTCCTCCACCTTGAATTAAGAACTCCTTCTTTTACTCCTTCTTGTGCTTGTAATCTCCTCCTTGATGTAACAAGTAAAGCCACAAAAATATATGGCCTCTAAGGATCTTCACCAAGTGAATCAAGAGATGAAGAAAGATGAAAGAAAAGAAGAAATTATGCAAGTGTTCTTCTTTCCTTTAATTTCTGAAAAATGGACCAAGAGAGAACTCTCTTTCTCTCTCTCTAATCTGAAAATAATGGTGTAGAGATGCTACCATTATTATGTCTATGCTTTCACTTTTATATAATAGGAAATAACTCCAATTACTAAAAGAAAATATTGACTTTCATAAAGCCAATATTTTGGCTGGTCCATACATGTTATTGGGCACTAAAAATGTGTCTTGGGCTTTCATTTAAATCTCATTTAGTGAAGCCCAAGTCCACACCAAAATCCGACAATCGTTTAGGCCCAATAGGTTCGGGTTTTACCCGAAAATTCTAATTATGTCCAAATAATAAATCTAATTAATTATTTGCTCATAACCAACTCTTGTTTAATCTTCTTCATATACAATCTCAAGGATCCACTTATATGGTGTGCGATCTCTTAGGTTCTAATTAACAAGGCAGTGAAGTTTATAGAAACCATTCTATTTTGTTTACGAATCAAAAACTCCATTTTTGATTCTCCCTTGTTATTAGGATAATAAATGTTTATTAATCCTCGGGGACTTCACAAGTCATGAGTGACGTCTTGCAACATATCATGACTACCCTAGTTAATGTAGAATGACAAAGAACCTATTCAATTGGAATTACAATACAATACGGTCCTTCTCTAACACGATGTTCTAAATCACATCATCGGGGTATGGAATTGATATGTCAATCCCCTAATGTGATTTTCATTCTTATGTGATTCTTAGAATGTGATTAAAAAACTCCTTTTTAAATCTCATTCAATGCTTTGGCCAAAGACTCATTGAATCACATCTTTGAACATACACCTTATTTACTTAAGGATAGAGATTCCTTGTTGTACACTCACATGTCTCCATGACCGAATTGATTATACCAATGAATGCATCTATTATATCCATTAAGGGACACAATATTATTGCATCATCAAGAGATAATCCATTCACTCATAAGACAACTATGGTGTCTCAGGTCAAAGGACTAATTTGTATTATTGCAATTTAGAGTTCAAGTTTGACATGTAAGTAAGACTCCATACAAGAACTCTAATGATCGCGTTCAGTGTACTCTTTAAGTTAAGAGCACCCACATACTTGTATTAGTGTCTCTACACAAATGACAAGAGACATATCATCCTCCATATTGAGCATACATAGTATGTGCTAGTCTTTCCGGATTATCAATGTCCAAGTGATAATCCTATGACTAGGAACCTTTTAGGATAAGAGTGTGAAAGAGTAAAGGTCTCACACATCTAACTCTTTAGATTACTTTCTCTTTAACTCATATTCCTTGGACCTTGTTCAATCAAATATTAAATATAAGCAATGAACAATAAACTTGCCCTTTTGATTAATAATAATTACAATAATAATTACATCAAAATGATTGTTTTAGGACACAATTCCTTCAACTCAAACACTCGGTCTCGTCGAACAAAACTTGCAATCAAAGAGTTCCAAGAAACAACATTTCGTTGAGGCATTGTTTCGAACACCTTCAAGGCATCCCCAAAGCACCCCTGCTCTGAGTACAATCTCATAAGAGCATTATTAACCACTTGATCCGGCTTTTCATTTGATTTCACAATCTGGGCATGGACGGCTCTCCCGACTCTAAGCTCAGACAACTCTGCACAGGCCTTCAACACCATCAAGAATGCGAAATTCCCCGGCCAGACTAGCCGGCACAATATTTCACAATATAAGAGCAACGCTTTCTCCAAGTAGCCATTTCTCAAATACGCAATGGCCATGGCCACCCACACCGACTCCTCAGGCGCGTGTTCACCGTCGACGAAAACAGAGTGGGCGTCGTCAACTCGGCCGCAGACAGAGTAGAGAGTAATGAGCTTGGTTTTCAAGGTGGGATTGTTGACGAGGTTGTGGTTCACTTTGTCTTTTGAGAGAAGAAATTGTAGGTAAAGCCTTTGGCCATGCTCTAAGGATTTTTGGGAGATACAGGTGTGGAAGAGGAGGGAGTAGGCCTCGATGTCGGACTCGGTGGCCGTCAATTTGGAGGGTGAGGCTTCGATCAGGCAAATGTCCTCTTCTAGTTTGCCGGATTTTGCAAGCCATTTGAGAGTTGAGGGAGTTAGAGGTTTGCTGGGTTTTTGAGAAATGTCGGAGACTGAACAAGTAACAGTTATGCTAGTTGACACAGAAATGGCGCCAATCATTTTCTCCCTGCTATCAGATATTAAATTTCCTTACTATTGCAAGGCCAAGGGCATTTCACAAGGGAGTGTTGGTTTTTCATTGGTTGGACAGTTGGACAGGAGTGTAAAATCGAGAATAAAACACATAACTCATTTTCCTAACCTAATAATATTCTCCATGAAAAACGAGAGAAATTAGAGAAAAATTAAACACGATCAAGCAAGAAAGATAGTGTAAAAGTGGTTAATAAATTCTCTAATTTTCAAAACCCAATGCCTGAAAGTAGGACGATCCCATTCCTTCAACTCACCCACAGTATTTCCAATCATCTTCATTAGCCTTTTCGACTGAAAAGCCGGCGGAACACCTAGCAGCAAGATCTAGTACGATGACTTCTTGAACAGAATAGTCTCTGCCTGTACTACACCGTCATAATCAGCCAATGCAATTGGAGCACGATTAAAGCCCAAAGGTCCCCCTTTCGAGACCCTCTCCTTGTCCACTGGGTCAGAGAAGGTGAACAGCACCCGACTACCGTCAGTCTCCTCCACCGAAAGCCTTCCATTCACATTGCAAGTAGAACGAAACATACCCAAGAATGATCACTTCTTATACTCCCGAGCAGTAAGCAGTTTCTCTATCAGGAAGTCCTCTGCTTGCCTTAGCCTAGAACCATGCGATGGGTGGAGATCGACCACTCTCCTTGAAACTCCTCCTTTCAAGGATGGCCATGAAGGTGCCAATTCCGCGCTGCCATAGTATCCACTGCCTCCATCATAGCAGGAATAGATCTTGTTGCTCGCTGTATCTCAAAAACCCTAGGTCGATAAGAGTGAAACCCTAACCCTAGAGAGAGAGAGAGAAACCGCGTTGCACTCAGAGATTATTTTTCTTTATTTTTTTTATTAATTCTTTAATTTTTTTTAACTCTGTATAATGAGGTCCACTAAAATGCGCTGACTTTGTTTGTCTGGATTACCATATGACACTGCCACGTGTTATTCTGATGATAGATTGTTGTGTATTAATGTGGTACTTTAGGATGATAAATTAATATGGGTGATGTATATACATTGAAGGTTATGCCAATACACAAAAGAAAATGAAAACAATAATAAAATCCCAATAGAACGGCCTCAATAAAAAATAAAATTTGATATAAATTTTAGGATCTCTCTCAACTTTAGAATACTTAATCAAATACTAATGGGAAAAATTCACCAACGGTGTCTGGACACTTAGGGGACTTTCAGAATGATACCCGAACTTACAATGTTATCAATATGATACCTGGACTCAATTTTTCTTATCAATATAGTACCTCCATCCAATCTCCGTTATGAAACCGTTAACTATGATCATGTGCCTCACACGTGAGGAAAAAAATAAGGGTAAAAAAGACTTTTTCGTATGCCTTCAACCTTAAACGAGATCAAACACTCCATTCACTCCAAAAAAAAATTCTTCTTCATGCGTTAATTCTAGATTCCATGTGAGAAAAGAAAGAAAAAAAATATTTCATAACCAATTCATATTCTTCAACCCAGATCAAATAAAAAGAACAAAAGTCATTCTAAAAAAAAAAGAACAAAGTCACCCAGATTATAGAAAGAGAGATGCCAATCTCTTCCCCATGGCTGCACTGGTTGTTTTTCTCCGGACTCACATGTTGGGAAAATTTCAACCCATATAAAACTAGATCTTCAAAATGCAATTAGAAATCTAGCATTTTCACTATATGATTCATATAAGATCACTATAGAAACCAATACAATCGGAAACTAAAAATCAAAATATTCAAAATCTCAGCAGAAATCCACAAGGCCAACCTAGGTTTTCTAAGCCCAAATATTCACTTTAATCAAGAGAAATTGGTAGAGGAAGAAGACGAATTGGAAATGGTCTTCATGAATTTAGAGAAGAGAAATTCATGTTAGTAACACTTGAACCCAACAATTCTTCATCTTCATGTTCTTGAACCCAGCAAAAAAGCAAAAAAAGGAATCACAACAGTGTTGATTCATTCATGTTCTTGAACCCAGCAGAAAAAAAAAATCTAATCAATTGTTGAAGATGAAATTTTGGACTTGAGTTCTTGTTGATTAATTCAAGTATTGTTTGATAAGAAAAGAAACCCATAAACTCATACTCATACAAACCTTGAAACCAAGAACAAAGAACCCAGAAATTTGTCGCCGAAGATACACCAAACGTTCATGCAGGCTGGGAGTGAAGGTCGGCAGAGGCGGCGACGGCGGAGGGAGGTGTTCGAGCGGCGGAGGAGGAGGAGGTTGCTCAGTGGCGGTGGAGCCAGTGGTCGCTGGTCGTGATTGAGGAGTAGCTCTTCTTGTGTCTGCTGTGATCCTCCGTGGCAGTAATCGCTTAAGGCGGCGCCGGTGTTCTTCAAGGCCATGATGTAGCCGAAATGGACTGCTACTGAGATGGTTTGAAGCTTCATGATTCAAATCAGGGGAAGAAGAAGGAGAACCACAAAAGAAGAAGAAAGAAAGGAGGCATAAAAAAAGAAAAATTGAATTTTGAAGATCTAGTTTCATATGGGTTGAAATTTTCCCAACATGTGGAGTCTGGAGAAAAGCAACCAGCGCAGCCATTGGAAGAGATTGGCATCTCTCTTTCTATAATCTGGGTTAATTTTTTTTTTAGAATGACTTTGTTTCTTTTTATTTGATCTGGGTTGAAGAATATGAATTGGTTCTGGAATTTTTATTTTTTTTCTTTTCTCACATGGAATCTAGAATTAACGCATGAAGAAGAATTTTTTTTGGAGTGAATGGAGTGTTTGATCTCGTTTAGGGTTGAAGGCATACGAAAAAGTCTTTTTTACCCTTATTTTTTTCCTCACGTGCGAGACACATGATCAAAGTTAACGGTTTCATAACGGAGATTGGACGGAGGTACTACATTGATAAGAAAAATTGAGTCCAGGTATCATATTGATAACATTGTAAGTTCGGGTATCATTCTGAAAGTCCCTTAAGTGTCCAGACACCGTTGGTGAATTTTTCCCAATACTAATTATATAAAATGTTTATATCCACTATTTTTTTTTATCAAATAAACAACTCATATACAACAACTAGTCGAGAATGCACGATAAAAAAGAACGAGATGGAGTCTCTTCCTTCTTCTCTCAAATTAACCCTAGCCGCCATGGCTGGGGGTTCTATCATCGGCGGTTGGTGCCAACACCAAGCAGATGCTCTCTCTGCCTCTCGATGCCTTTTCGAGATTATCCAACGTCGATTGTTTTCGAAGAGCTTTCAACCGGTCTTCCTTGCACCAAACAACGATGTCCCTTTACTAGCTTTCAGAGCCAAGGGAAGTAAAGGATCTTGAATGTGTGTATGCCGGCAACCGGTGTGGTAAATCATGGGGAAGTTCGGATAACTTTCCTTGTCAGGTTGCAGCGATAGTTTTTTAAGTTGATTGGGGCCGAGTCAAGCCACACAGAGTACGACTTAAGGCTGTTGACAATTGGAGAGATTGGCCTGTGGTAATCGATACTAAGAGTTTGATTGTGGTGGAACAAAAGGATCAATTAAGGTGAAGGAGGAATTCCTAGGCCCAGAATAGAGGAAATTCGGCGCATCGTTGACTTTCTGTGCTCCGATCTACACCCCGAGCAATATTCCGGTCTGTGGGTGGTGCACCGGGTGTAGCAGTGACTTGCACGCCGAAGGCCGACGACGAGCTGGGCTTGGAGTGGATCAAAACTAGTCTGACAAGTCAGAGCGGGTCGAAGAGGGATATGGCGATGCTCGCTACAATGGCGGTTAGGCTTGGGGTGGCGAACGACGATGAACCGGAAAGGTGAATGCACGTCTGGAGGAAGGTGACGTTGAATGTCAATCGCTGAAACCAGGGTTTGGTAACTACAGTCATGAACGGTGCAGCAGAGAGCGAACCCAATTTGAGTTGGGTGCCCAGATCATTTTTGTGGCCCAATTCATGTTGGAGGCCCAATTCTGTTAGGGTGACCAAACCTTCTTGGGTGTCCAAACAAAGTTGGGTGCTCGAATTCAATCCTGTTTCAGAACTTCAAGTTTTGGCCTCTAGATCTATGTGGTTTCAAATTTTGGATCCAGGAGGATGGGTCTAGCCAAACCTTCTAGCCCTTGCTTGGAAGGTAAGGAGAAAATTTGATTTTTGTTTAACTATGCCTATGTACTATGTTCTAGTTTTTTTTTTTTTTCCTCCATAGTTATAGGCTTGCTTTTGAATAAGTGAGCACTAGTTGTCTAATGGGTGGTGCTAGCATGCCACGTCCTATACTTGTCTGGCATGAGTTGAATAAGAATTGATTGTTGATTAAAATACACACACACACACACACACACACACAACAACAACTACTCTATTATGAGTCGAACTCATGACCTCCCACTTATAAAGGGGAGACTTATGCCACTAGACCAAATGATACTGGGTATATTATTTGATAACTAGAAGAGATTATTTTTTTTTGGCACAACAACATAGCTATTTATTAAATATTTTAAATATTAATTAACGTAAATTAAAATTCAGACTTTCGAGACCGACTATTATTTTTATGGAAAGTGAACACAACTTTTAAAACCTACCACAATTTTCAAAAAAAGAAAAAGAAAAAACTGGCTAACCGCCCACAACTTTAAAAGCACAAATTGTTTCTTTCTTTTAAATCCACCGTTCAAGAACTCTCTATCCAACCTATAAAACTGGCACAAAACATTAGTGCACAAATCAAAATAAATCATATCTAGTTTTTTGGCATCTCGTAAAAATGGTGAGCCCTCTGAAAACACAGACAACAAAAAAGACGAAGAGGATGTTGGTAGACACTGGATACTCAAGCTCAATCATCGTATCAACGATTTACCAAATTTAGAGGTATATATATAATTCTTGTCCTGTTATGGTTTCGATTTTATTCAATTTTATTTGTTTACACAGACACATATGGTTCTATATAAATCTATGTGCCTCTTTTGAAAAATTTTAGTTATTAGTTATTGCTTAGATTTTTTTTTTTTTTGACTTGTTAGATAATTTGGTCTCTAATACTAACGTGAGTTTATGAGCATAAATTTATTAGGTACTACCCTCTCTAATTAGGTTACAATTTATACTAAATTATATTGGTAAACATTTGAAACTATACCATTTAGATTACAATTTAAGTCTTAAATAAACAACACACAAAACGGTATAGGCTAGGTCATGAATTTGAAACTCACTGACATATGGGAAGGGGTGGAGTGTGCATAAAAAATAATCATCAAAATGAAGTTTTACAAAGATTGGCGTTTACAGATCGGGGTGGTGCTGTTATATTGTTTTATGACCAATTTGGGGCCCAATCAATTAAGTAATTGTACGTTACCCAAGAGCTATTGCTGGATGTAGAGCCTATATTATTAGATGTTGGGTTTGGTGCCTATATTAATAAAGCTCTATTTTTCAGATGATGTACTTTATAAAAATTTAGTGAATAGGATATAATAATTATAGGTAAATTGATTTTATCTCATTAATTGAAAATTACATACACAATTGTTTGTGTCTCTGGATTTCTGATTTGATCACACGTGCCCCAAATACTCTCCAATTTGATCAATCATAGCAAACTCTTATCTAATAAATTCATCAATTTCTTCATCATTTTTTGACGTGACGAGCCCATTTAGCCTAGTTTTGGTGTTGCGACACCTAAGAAACACACCATTTACAATGTAAAGGCTAGAAACTGGCACATGCAAACTCGCCACACAAAAAATTGATGGAAAATTGAAGATTTAGTTTATTAATTGCAATGATTGATCAAATTGAAGAGTATATAGGTGTATGTGATCAAATTAGAACTCCAATGACACAAACAACTTTAGGTGTAAAGTTAAGGGAAGATGAAATGTATTTAATCCTATTAATTAATTAACAGAGGATTAGTTGCATAGCAGCCAATATAACAAATTCATTTTTTAAGCCACAAGTCCAACAATCCTTCAATTGTACAAAATAATTTTTTCATTACATGTTGTTCATTACATTTTGCAACTATAGAATAACATTTTCTTGATAACCACGTGGTGTGGTGTGTTGGTCGAGCTGCCTAGTCTGGAACCCCCAGGTCTAGAGTTCGAATCCCAGCTTCATCCCGTGGCCAGCAGATTTGAGGGACCTGGGTTAGTTAAAACACCCAATGGTTCGTGCGTCTGCGGTGCAGTGATTAGTCTGGCTATGCTGGGATACACTGCATGGGTGTGTGTGTTGGTTCTATTGACGTCTTCCACTCAAAAAAAAAAAAAAAAAAAAACATTTTCTTGATCTAAAAAGAAGGTTAGCCCCTTTAAATACTGATGCACTTTCCATATACATAACCTATAATTGTAACTATCAATTATTTCTTATTTTTTTCTAGGGTGGTGCTATTCACACACCCCTCTATTTTTATATTACTTTAATTCAATTTTATTTTTACAAATTACCTTAACTACCCTCCCTTGCAATTCTGATTCTTTTTATTTTTTCTATTTGGCAAGTCAATCATGAATCAAACATGAATACATCATTATACAATAAATCCAAAAAAAAAAATTTACCTATAAATGAAGGAAAAATAATACGTTCATTAAGTGGAATGACCTGTATTATTAGACAAGGAATATGCTTTCTAGGTAATTACGTTCATCCAATTAATTTTGAATTATACTCCTTTTTTTTTTTTTTTTTTGTACCTACAAATTTCAGACTGCGTTTGAAAATGACTTATTGTCAATCTATAAGAGACGAGAAACTCTAGTAAGCTAGGTGCAATATTAGAACTCGAGACAACAAGGGAGTAAAGCATGCGTCTTATCCCTCCTACTTGTATGAGGACAAACTTTGGACAAACTTTGCAATTTAGATGCAGTTGGATAAACATAATTACCTGGAAAGCATATTCCTCGTCTAATAATACATGTCATTCTACTTAATGAATGTATTATTTTTCCTTTATTTATAGGTAAAAGAAAATTGATTTATTGCATAATGATGTTTGATTCATGATTGACTTGCCAAAAAAAAAAAAATAATAAAATAAAATAAAATAAAAAGAAACAGAATTATAAGGGAGGATATTTAGAGTAATTTATAAAAAAAGAATTAAATTAAAAAATTAAAAAAATAGAGAGGGTGTGTGAATAGAGAAAATGGGTGTGTGAATAGCACCACCCTTTTTCTAACAGATATCTGAAAGAGAAAATGTTACTAGAACGGAAACAAAGGTATATTAACGTAATCATAAGTTGCTAATGAAGTTTACTCTTGACCAATAACAATAAGTCGTTAACTACTTGATGGTAATATATTTAAGTTACAGTTAAAACCGTTTTGATACAAATTCTAGCTATAGAAAGTTTGGATAAGAATTCTAGATACAAACATTTTTTACCTTATGGGATCAAACCCCTTACAGAGAGTAATCCCATCTGAATTTTCCAAACTCTCTCACCATTTGGGCTAACCCTAAGCGCAAAACTTGTAAATTTTAATGTGGCTTGTTTCATATATAATATAATTTTTTTTCCTTTTAATTTTTTAGTGAGGATAAGATGATACTGAATAGTTTTTGAAACTGTTAGTTTCTTTTTATGATTAAAATCAGTTTGTAGATATTACATGCCTCAACATTAATACAAAAGAAGAAGCAATTTATCATGAACTACCAAAGTTTCAAATAAAGAGCATAGAACATATGAAAATATAAGTTTGACAGTTTTGAGGCCTCTGAATGTGTTTTTAAATTATTTGCATCAAGGTTGGTATACTAGTAAGGTTTGACTAGATTTAGTAATAATGGAAGATTTTCATAATGGAAAGAAAAACATATTACCATTTGAAGCTTTTGGGTCAGATTTTGCCAAGACTCTTTCCCTTCTAATTCATTAATACCAACATTCATACAAATTTAAGAGATTTGGATTCACCTGCTGGTTGGTGCATGCACGCACACAGTTTTGCCTTGTATCTACCTAATACATAAATCTAGATGTCACTTTTTGTCCTATAAATTCAGAGATTTTCTCTACATATTTCTCCCATCATTCTCAATAGTTTCTTACCTTCAACACTCTTCTGTGCATTGCATAATCCTCTGCTTCTCTCTTAGCAAACCAATTCCATATCCCTATTCCAACATGTCTTCCGCTTACAACAGTGAATCCTCCGCACCTAAAAATGCAGACACTCTTGCCTATCTTCAAAGTAGTAACACTCAAAGTAGTCAGGATCTGCATGTCCTACTACTTGAAGGAATGAAAAAAATAGTTTCTGTAAGTAATTCTGTATTTATATAATTGTGTATGTTGTTCAAATAATTATTATTAGCATTTTTTGATGAAGAAATAATTAAAAACATGCTATGATCAATTGATTTTGAACGATGTTTATTCAACATATGCAGGTTGCAACATCAGAACTAAAACAAATGCAAGGAAAACCAATTCCAGCTCTACCCCTCTCAATCAAACGCGAAGAAGAGGACGAGGTCATCCCCATTAGTAGTGAGAAGGTGGTCGATTTGACTCATTTTTTTTCGGTTGAAATTAAATATCTCAATGTATATTATTGTTTTATTCTCGAATTAATGAATCTCACATTTAATATTTTTCTCTTCATTTTCGTCCAGGATTTAGAGACACTACTCAACTATAAGCCACCAAAGGCTGCGACGCTGCTCATGGGAGAAATTGAGGTCTCTTTTCATTTACCCGAAGATCTAGCACTGCATGAGTTAAATCTTGAGAAGGTATAGCTTAAACAATAATTTCATGTATGATTGATTACTTGTTCAATAATTAAAATCAGACAATAATATCTTTGATTTCTCGTTTTACATACACACATATATACACTAATAGTATTGTTCTTGTGGATATAACTACAGTTGCAGCCCTTGGAAAGTACAAGTACCAATACTCCGAGCAGTCGACAATTTACCATCTCAGAGAGGCTTGCTGGATGGAAGATCGAACGCTATATAAGAATTAAAAACCCGAAGCAGCATGACACGGTATATAATTTGATTAATTAACTGCCCAACTTCTTAAACTGTTTCCAAAGTTATAGTTCCTAATGATATTTTCGTAGTTTACAATGTGGTAAATATAGGTTATAGAAATCTTAGTTCCTTTTTATCTTTCATTAAAACCCTAAAATTCTAAACATTGAATGTCTTTTGGTGCATCAAAAATTGGAAAATCCTAATTCTTAGACCTTATTCCTTTGAAATGTAAAATTAATAAATAAATAAAATTTAGAATCTAACCAGAAATGTTAATTTCATGCAGTATTTTTGTCATCATCAATCAAGGGCGAAGTTCCGATCAGTGGTTGAGGTGGCGAATTTTATACTTTACGAGGTATGTTTAACTGCCATTATTGCTGCTCTGATAAATATGGCAAATTTTATACTATATGAGATTACCCTTCTTAGTAATCTTAGTTTTCTCATCTTCAGAAGTATTGAAACGCATTATGAGGAATGTCAGATAAGAATATGCGGAATTAGCAGAACTATCTGGTCTGTTTGAAATTGACATATCTAACCCTAAGGTGTAGCAGAAGGATGTACACAAGAAACTAGTTATGGGGGTAGCAAGAGGCAAGTTAACAATGGAACCACAAATGAGTAGCAGCAAGGGATATCCAATATGCTTGATGGCATCCTAGAACTTTTTGATGTGGGAGAGCGCTGGGATCCATTAGAACTTGATTTATACTTATAATGATACAGATATTTGATTGATGACTCTCTGAGCTTCTTTGTTTGTTTGGTTAGACTGAAATGTCATCTATTTAGGAAATCTCTTACCTATGAGTACATTCTTGTATGAGCGAGGAAAAAGAGTGTTTGCCTATATACTAGGAACATTCCCATAAACCATTGGTTTTATAACCCTTGTGCATGCTTATTTGTCATGATATCTGATTTGCTGCAAATCTTATGAAACTTAATTATGTACATGTTTGTGGTAAAAAGTATTTAGCGATCAAGTGTTAAGCATCCTCGAGTTTAAACGGCGGGAGAAGCATTTTTTTTTTTTTTTTTGAAATGGAAGTTGAATTCATTAGATCAACAGCCAAAGGTCTAGTTTACAATGTTTATATAAGAAATCCAGCAAGAAAATCCGTTAAAGATCTCTGGGACCCTCTGTAATACCCCGGAAATTAGTTATTAATTTTTTAGTGTCTTTCGGAAATTATTTTGTTGATTGTTGTGCGATTAGTTGGTTTGAGGGTGAAGTAAAAGAATTTCAGACGAATAGTTACTCGAAATGCTTTATTTTCGAAGGGCCAAAGGGTTGACTTTTTATACGTTAGGATTCTGTGAAAACTTCCTTCACGGATATTGTAGAGCGTGTCTATACGAATTTGTGAACATGTGGAACACGAGAATCTGAGTTTGTATGAAGAAGTTATGGCTTACGGAAAAACTTTATATTTTAGTATAAAGTCCAAAAAAATCAGAAAATTGCAAACAAGGACACAATTTCCAAAATTGGAAATCGGCCCCTGTTTTTCTCTCTTCCCCCAAGCCTGGTTTTTCCTTTTCTGGTTTTCCGGCCATTTCTTCCTCCTCCGACCACCAATTGATGTGAAACAAGTTGGGTTATCTTCGTCTCATCCTCCTCTAGAAGTCTGTGGAAGAGTTGAAGCAAGATTCGAGTTGTGGAAGGAGCTACATCGACTAAAAGAAGCCGCGGCGGAGCTGCAAATCGCCTTCGTCGGAACTCTCAATTCCGGCCACCATAGCCGGTGATTCTTGAGGGCTTTTGGAGCCTAGAGGACGTAGATGCTTTTCCCCAAACTGGCTTGCATCGAATCAAAGCGTGGAGGTTGAATTTTGGGATTGAAATTCTAGGGTTTCAATCGGCCCCTTTTGTTTCAAGGTAAAATTCGATCATATGGCTTCGATTTAGACTTTGTGATAGTTGGGAAAGTTGTTGTACGTGTTGTGAAGAAGATTTTTGGTTTAGGAGTTGTGGCCAAATTTTGAGTTTGACGGCGGCGCTGTGGCGGCATTTTTCCTGCGGTTTCCGGCCACCTCAGGGACAGTTTCTGTTTCTAATTTCGAGCTACTCTTCGATATGAGCATTTCGATATATGTTTTGTAATTTTTGGAGATCGTATGAGCATGTTAGGGTTTTAGCGTTTTCGTTTCATTTCGGTTTTCGATCCGTGAGGATTAGGCCGTCCGATCGACTTGTGGTTTTGATTGTTTTGACCGTAGGAGTGTTCCGGAGACTTTGGTGGTCTCGGACGAAGTTTTTCCTCGATTGACATATTATTCGATTTATAGTTCACGTGTTTCGAACTTTAAAATGATTGTATGTTTTGTGTTGTATTAAGTGTGATCTTGATGTGATTAGGTGATTGACAGAATTGCATGATGTGGAGTTTGGATGATTTTGTGCTTGTCTTGGTTTTTGTGTGAAGACGCAGCAGGATATGGAGGTGAGTAAATCTCACATTGTTTTGGGTGATAAATTCGTTGAGAGATAGTTAGTAGAATAAATTTGTAGCTGTAAAATCATATCTATCGCAAAATAAATATTTTTTTTGAAATATATGAATTTGATCGTCAACGGTTCATGGGTAAGTAAAAACAAGGATTTGTTACAAATTATTTTCGGTTGGAGTAGATTGTGAACTATAATTGGAATTGTTTGGTGAAGTGAAAAACATTATTTTGCGTGATTTTATCACTATTGAGTTTAGAGGTGATTTTGAAGAAAATAAATGAATTTGAAAAGGGAAATGACAGTGTTGTTAGATTTATGTTTTGAAAGGAATATGTACGATTTGTGAAAATGTTGAGGTGCGCAAACAATATTTTGAACAGGTTTTCGATATTGTTTTGAGAGTGGTGAATTTATATATCTTGTGATGATAGCCAAGGTAGTGACCAATGTGGTGATAATCTATATAGTAGTACCAAAGTGGTGATAACCAAGGTGGTGATAATCTATACAGTAGTACCAAGGTGGTGATAATTGTTATGAAAAGGTGATTGCTTATTGTTGAGTGATTGATGTTTGAGATTGTTGATGTGGTGTTTGGTGTTATTAGTAGATTGAATGGTATTGATTTTTAGTTTATTTCTATTATTGACTTGCTTGTTTCTTTCGTAATCTCCTGGACTAAATTATTTGCAGGGATTACTGTTTCCTGAAATGATTGGTTTTAATGTAATCTCCTGAACTAAATGATATGCAGGGATTACTATGATTTGCTTGATGTACTTTTGATGTGATCTCCTGAACTAATTCACATGCAGGGATTACTTTTTACTTGATTTTGATTTATAAGTGCTTTACATTTTCGAGAAGTGGCTGTTGAGATTTCAATGTTTTGAAAGGTCATTGTGGTGACAATTATTCGGTTGAGATAAATGGATGATGAGTTTAGATTATTGGTGTAATACCCCGGAAAATCCAAATTAAATTCCGTGGATTTTTAGAAATGATTTCACGATAGTGGGAGCGAGTACGAGGCTCGGAGAAGTTGTGGAATTAGTTCGAACGATTTTATTTTCGAAAACGAACGTTTTTAGGGGGTCAACAAAGTTGACTTTTTATACGTTCAAAATTTGGGAAAACTTCCTTCATGAAAGTTGTAGAGCTCGTCGATACGAGTTCGTGGACATGTGGAACGCAATATTCGGAGTTCGTATGATTAAGTTATGAATTTTTGAAAATTGGGAATTTTCTATAAATAGGAAAATTCTGATTTTATTTTTCATTCAAGGACAAAAAATTCCTTTTTTTGCGGAATAGTCCCCCCCCTCTCTCTCTCTCTCTCGCGCAAAACCCTCCCCACGCTTGCCGACCCGCCGACCCGACCCGACGCCAGCGGCGCCGTCGCTCGTCCTCCGGCCACGACCCGGCCCTCCCCGAGGTCGCCTCGAGCCGCCCAGCCGCTCCCTGCCACCGCCTTGCCCCGCCGCTGCCCCCAGATGGAGATCGAAGCCCCCCCCGAAGCTAGAACCCGACCCGACCGGAAAACCACTTTTCCGGCGTTGCACGGGCCGATCCTCCCCATTTTCGTGATCTCCTCCTCCCCCTGATTATCCCCATGTAAGCCTTTCATCACGATTTTGTGTATAGAACGCTAGATCATGGTTTGACTTTTTCGACGTCCCTGATTTAATCTGAATCTGATCAGACGCACGAGATTAATCCAACTTCAACGCTTGATCTAGGACGATCTAGGCCAAACCAGACTTAGCTCCAGGTATGGAAGTCGATCACCCTTTCATTTTGAACCAGTTTGTAGTTGGTCACTTTGCCATCTGAGGTGGTTGACCGGCGTTGACCGCCGCGTTGACCGCCCACTGACCACCGCTTGTGGCGGCGCATCAGACCATATTTCGAGTTTTCATTATCTAGGCGATGATCTATGCATCCATACGAGCGTTTTGATATATAACATGGTCATGTTAGAAAAAGTTGATAAATAGTGGATTTACGTTTTGACGTTACTATTTAACGTTTTTACGTTTATCTTCGGTTTACGATCTGTGAAGATCTGACCATCGGTTTTGCTTCAATTTTGGATATGTTGATCGTATGACTGTCCCGGTGACCTTGTGAGGTCACGGGCGAAGATCCGACCGTTGGATCTTCGTATAATTGAGAAATAGTGATTCGGAAGGCGATTCGTGAGAATCTGACCGTCGGATTTTCATATAATTTTGTGGAGATGTTAGTAAAGGCGATTCAGGAAGATCTGACCGTTGGATCTTCGTGATAATTTTGGAGGATGATCCTAAAGGCGATCCGTGAGGATCCGACCGTTGGATCATCATTAAATTCAGATCCGACCGTTGGATCATCGTTTAATTTGAATCTGAGCGTTGGATCGTCGTTTAATTACATATTTGAGTTGTTGGCTAAGTCAAGATCATTATTGGACTAGGTGATTGACGGTTTGAGTTGGTGGACGATTGTGGATCGTATTTTGAGCTGAATTGAAGACGCAGCGGGATTATCGAGGTGAGTAAACCTCACGTGGTTCATATTACGAACCCAATACAATTAATTGCTTTATTTTGTTGCAATCATATGAACTATTGTTGGTGTTACTAGACATTCCTGTGTGAATGTCTGTATATATATTATTACGTGAAATAATATGTATTGTTGGAGTTGTGTTGAGTTATTGTTGAGAAACAATATATTGTGAGAGATATTGAGTTTATTGTTGAGAAACAATATATTGTGAGAGGTGTTGAGTTTTATTGTTGAGGAACAATAAATTGTTGTGATCTGTGGAGATCACTAGGTCACGAGGTGACCATGGCATCTATTAGTGAATCACGCTCTCGTACCGGGCTGGTGGTTATTAATAGTATTAAATCGTAATCACGTCTGTGGCCGGACGAGTGGTTACGTTCAGTTAGAGCTCTAGTCTGTCTGCCAAATGTGGAGTGACCTTATGAGTGAAATTGAGAGTAACTCATAAGTGTCAATATATATATGGTAACCTTATGAGGGAAATTGAGAGTAACTCATAAGGGTCTATATATATATATGAGTCTGTCTACCAAATGTTGGGAAATCTTATGAGCGAATTTGAGAGTAACTCATAAGTGTCTATATATATATATGAGAGTGAGGGATCTTATGAGCTAAATTGAGAGTAACTCATAAGTGTCTACATATATATATGAGAGTGAGTGATCTTATGAGCTAAATTGAGAGTAACTCATAAGTGTCTATATATATATATGAGAGTGAGAAAGTAACGTGGGTTTGTGGTAGTCTTGAAATCTAATAAATCAACAGTTCTTTCTTGTTTACTCATACTGGCTGTAAAAAGCTTACCGGGTTTTGTGTTGTTGCAACTCCCGGTACACTATTCAAATTGTGTAGCGGGTAATCCTACAGGACAGGAGAACCAGGACGGTGATCGTGCGGTTAGAGCAATTGTTAGAGTTTTACAACAATTGTAAGTTGTGAGGTGTGTTATGCTCATTTGAGCTTTATAATATATTGTGAGAGTGAATTGTAATAATGAACTCGAAGTTTCGAGATTTGGTTTTTTTGTAATTGTAATTATTCAGGTTTCGGATTTGAATTTATCATTCAAAATCCGGGGCGTGACAGTTTGGTATCAGAGCGTAAGGTGCATATTTGGTGATGTGTCAATACCTTCCGAGTGATGGCCCGTCTGCAGCGGATCCCCATCGTGTGCTCTTTGGTATTGGCTAAGTCATTGGGTATGCGTGAGTGTTGGGAGTTGTTTAGGCCGCTAGGTCGTTTAGGGAACGTGAATACATTCCCTATAGTATTGACTTGGTTAATATGAATTTGTATTTGACTTATACTGTGTTTTAAGTGTTATACATGTATTAGCCAAGCATACTATACTCCTTAGGTGATGGAGATTCGAAGGGGTTGTACTTAGAACCTTACAGTTGTCTTGTAGGTTCGTATTGGAATAAGTTCAGTGGCTGCGAGTTACAATCCTTGAGGAATAGAAACCTCTTGATTCAACTCTGTTAAGTCAACGAGGATTGTTTTATGGAAATGAGGTTCTTTTGATTGTTGAAGTGTTTGGTTGAAGGCATGGTGTGGACCTATGCTCGTCTGTAATGTGGATACGAGTATTAATCGATAGTAATTTTGCCTTTTTAAGTTGGATATACTAATGTTTTTGAATAGATTCTTGACTCATGTGGAGTTGTGAGTAGTGTTGCGGTTAGGGAAGGAATTATTGCGGTTACTTCTTCCTTGTGCTTGTAAGTTGTTAAGCAGGGTTTAAGGTGCGAGACAAGAATTTTATTTTGTGCTCGATGGTTAGAGAGGAGAGACCATTGTTTTGGGTTGTCGTTGAGTACTATAATTCCTTCAGAATCAGGATTGTTGGTAGAATTGGAATTAGTAGTAGTTTTGGTGATTCTGAATTTGAATTGAGTTCGCGAGATGTGTCTTATATACGTGGTTGATGTTACTTGCATCATTTTGGAACGATACGTTACGATTCACAAGGAAAACTGGATTTGAAATTTATTCATTTGAACACCATGGGTTGATGACCTGACCGTGACTTGTGAATATAGTTTTGTTCAAGTGAATGAAATTGAATTTTGTGGCCTTTGTGTGGTGAACTAGTTTTCTTAAGTTTTGGATCGTAGTATGGAGATGGGCTGCAGTGAATTTGAAGTTGTTGTGTGTTTTAAGTTTAAGTAGGCGGGACACTTAAAGTTTTGCAATGGAGTTGATTTTGGTGTAATTAATTGGGAGAGTTAGAATCAGTTCTTGTGAATGATGTTGGATGAGAGTGTGTGCCTTTGGTGATTGATTTTAGGTGTTATAGTTAAACGCAATTTCGGATATTGATTTTAGTGATTCTGTTAGGTATCCATAGTGGTTCAAGTGAATTACTATGTGATATGGAGTTTGATTTGATTTCTGAATCGCTAAATGTTAGGGATTGAATTGTGGTGAGTTTTTGTTGAAACAATTGATAGATGGAATTATCGAGATTCTATAAGAGTTGTAAGAGTAACTCTAAAAACGTGGGTTTTTCCTAGCTAACTCAGGATGTGTTTAGCTTTATAAATCCCTAATCCTATCGATGAAATTGTTGTGTTTGGTTTGACTCAGAGGATACTAGCTAGACCTCGATGCGACTTAATTGATTGTTGGATTCTTTTTGAGTGATTGTTTTTATTGCATCATTATGAAAGATGTGTGCAGTAGAGTTGTTTATGGTTTTGAAAACAGTATTGGGTGACCAAGGTTCGATCCTTGGTGTTGTTGTTGGTTAAACAAACAGGAAAGAAAACATGCACACCATCTTATTGAGTTTATATTACAAAAAAAAAGAAAAAAAAAAGAAAAAAAAAGCGAGGACTATGCTATACTAAGCCTAGTCAGCAGCTCCGGATGGGTTGAGGCTGAGCTCAAGAGAAACGTTTGAGCCACTGTGGTAACCGCCTGAGCCACCAGAATAGTAACCAAAAGCGCTACCTTCCTCGGAAGTAGCCTTCAGGTTACCAAAGACGTCCTCGCCGTGCACGGGGAACAGAGGAAGAGTTTGAACCTCCTGGTGATCTCCTCCTCGTTGTTGCAGGGATGTTTGTCCTCCTGTTGTGCCAAAAGAGTTGTACTAGTATTAGTGTTGAAGTGTGAGGAAGAATATGAAACAGAATTTAAATCAAGAAATCCTTCATTACCAGTAGAATAGGTGGAACCAAAGTTGAGATCAATGGATCTACCATCATCAGTAGAACTAGTGGACCCAAAATTGATGTCAATGGATCCACCAGCTGGCCCAAAATTGATGTCGATGGATCCACCAGCACCAGTAGAACCAGTGGACCCAAAATTGAGATCAATGGATCTACCAGTACCAAGAGAACTAGTTCTCATGGGCACTGGAGCAGCCTGATTACACCTATTCATCTGCTTCTCTCGAGCCCTGACGTTCTGGAACCAAAAGTAAATGTTCTTACCCTCAACATGCCCATACTGGTTCAGCTGGAGACAGATCTCGTGAATCTGCTCTGTAGTTGGGCACTTAAATCCCTTGACATAGTAAAGATCCTTGAGGATTCTTATTTGTTCTGGAGTAGGAATCCACCTGGTACGGCTTCGCCAGAAATCCATGTTGGCACTACTTCCAGCTGCTTGGGTGTTTCCTCCCTCCTCTGTTGGTTGCTGTTGTTGTGGTTCCATTTGTTGCGGGGTTTGGAGCTCCATTAGTTGCAGAGTTCGTGGCTCTTGGGTCATGGGGTGAGAGGATGTGGAAATCGAGGAATACATGGTTTAGTGTTTGAGGGAGATTTTGTTAGAAGGATTGGAGTTGTTGAACTGGTGATTGGAGATCTGAGATTCTCAGAGGAAAGATGAGATCGAATCTTCAAATGGAAGAAAAGATCTGAGAAAGAAGGATTGAAGATTTGGAGGAAAATATTGAAGATCTGAAAGTTCAGAGGAAAGATGGGATTGAATCAACTAGATGGGAGAGAAGATCAGAAGAGAAGGATTGAAATTGATGAAGAAAGGATTTGAGAAGAGAAAGGCTGAAGAGTTGAGAGAGAAAGACTTGAGCTCGGAAGAAAAATTTCTTTTCTTTTGGAGTGAACAGTTTTTCTCCAGAATGCACCTATTTATAGAACAAGGTGAGCAGATCTCCACCGTTGGATGAACGATCTCAGAATTTGAATCCACGCGTTGGATTAAAGTCGCCCCGAAACCCGGAAAAGCTGTTGGCGCGTGTTGAGCGTGTAAGGGGACAGGCCGAACCTCGAGACGCTGTGGCAGACAGCTTTAGCCGAAAGTGATTTGCTTTCCGTAAATCACGGAAGAGACGTGTCGTGGCACGTGGAGTGTACCGACAGTTTGTTGTTATTCTATCGCTTATGATAGAATAAATAAAAGAAGTTGCATGGATAGTAACGAGAGCAGCTGGTGCTCTAGTGGTTGAAGAGCAAGGCTCATGTACAAGAGGTCAGAGGTTCGAACCTTGCCTCTCGTTTATTTTTATTATGTTCGCTTATGACATAATAAGTAAAACATTTGTACACATTATATTAAGCACAGCTTGTGCTCCAGTGGTTGGTGGGCAAAGCCCTTGTGCAGCAGGTTAAGGTTTCGAACCTTGCCTCCCCCGTTATTTTATTTATGTCGCTTATGACATAATAAATATAACACGTGAGCATATATTAATGAAGGCAGCTCTTGCTTCAGTGGTTGGGAGCAAAACCTTCGTGTTTGAGGTCGGGAGTTCGAACCTTACCTCTTACAAATATTTTTGGATCTCGTATATGCTTGATATACGGACGTATATACGGTATGTACGGTATACATACGTATATACGGTCTGTACGGTATGTATACTTATATACAGTTGTACAGTATGCATACGTATATACGGTCTGTACGGTATGCATACGAATATACAGTTGTACGGTATGCATACGTATATACGATCTGTACGGTATACATACGTATATACGGTATGTACAATTTCATACCGTAGCCGAGCTGGAAGATGGTGGGCCGATTGGTAGGCCCAAATAGTAAGCCCAAATAGTAAGCCCAAATGGTAGGCCCAAATGGTAAGCCCAATTGTTCGGCCCGAATAGTAGGCCCAAATGTTAAACCCAAAGTGGTTTGGGCCGGTTCGAAATGTGGATGGTCCGATTTCTTCAGGCCCAATTGGCCAGCCCTAGTGCTTAGCCCAAGGATTGAGCAAGCCCAAGTCATCATCATTGGATGACATAATTTATTGGCGTGCTTTTGGGGATGATTTGTTTTGAGTGATGCATCTCTATGGTTGTGAAGAGTGGTGCATGCTTAAGTTTTACTATGGAGATTTACCGTGATGCTAATTGAGTAGCGAAACACTTTGTGGGAGTGTTTACTGTGCTTGTATGCCAGTACAGAGTGATGATCTATGTGATGATCTATGTGAAGATCTATGTGAGGATCTATGAGATGATCCATGTGACGATTTTGTGTATGTGATGTGGAGTGTTGTTGAGCAGTTGTTGTGTGAGTTTACGTTTGTGATGAAAGGATTTAGTGGCCATAGGAATGTATTTTTATACAAAGGATTGTGGCTCTGTAGATTACTACAGATTTGGAAGAGATGGAGATTCTATGGTTAGGTCAACCTTAATCGAGAGGAATTGACTTACGCTCAAATTTCGGGACGAAATTTCTTTAAGGAGGGTAGACTGTAATACCCCGGAAAATCCAAATTAAATTCCGTGGATTTTTAGAAATGATTTCACGATAGTGGGAGCGAGTACGAGGCTCGGAGAAGTTGTGGAATTAGTTCGAACGATTTTATTTTCGAAAACGAACGTTTTTAGGGGGTCAACAAAGTTGACTTTTTATACGTTCAAAATTTGGGAAAACTTCCTTCATGAAAGTTGTAGAGCTCGTCGATACGAGTTCGTGGACATGTGGAACGCAATATTCGGAGTTCGTATGATTAAGTTATGAATTTTTGAAAATTGGGAATTTTCTATAAATAGGAAAATTCTGATTTTATTTTTCATTCAAGGACAAAAAATTCCTTTTTTTGCGGAATAGTCCCCCCCCTCTCTCTCTCTCTCTCGCGCAAAACCCTCCCCACGCTTGCCGACCCGCCGACCCGACCCGACGCCAGCGGCGCCGTCGCTCGTCCTCCGGCCACGACCCGGCCCTCCCCGAGGTCGCCTCGAGCCGCCCAGCCGCTCCCTGCCACCGCCTTGCCCCGCCGCTGCCCCCAGATGGAGATCGAAGCCCCCCCCGAAGCTAGAACCCGACCCGACCGGAAAACCACTTTTCCGGCGTTGCACGGGCCGATCCTCCCCATTTTCGTGATCTCCTCCTCCCCCTGATTATCCCCATGTAAGCCTTTCATCACGATTTTGTGTATAGAACGCTAGATCATGGTTTGACTTTTTCGACGTCCCTGATTTAATCTGAATCTGATCAGACGCACGAGATTAATCCAACTTCAACGCTT